>NC_056726.1:761580812-761880812 GCF_019279795.1 Protopterus annectens | reverse complement strand
ATATCAAATATTGGCTGTGCTCAAAATGGGTCTACTGTAATCTCTTTGTATATTTTTGTCACTAAATATGTTTTCTCAGGCCTCTGCTGAGAAATGGTCTTGCATGACCCAGACAGACCTTGCCAGTAACCAAATGGTAATAATAATCTCTCCCATAATTATCTTTTCCCCAAATAATTGTATTGATTTTAACATAATTATATACATATACAATAGGAAGAAACAATTTAAAATGTTCACATTTAACAGCAGATATAATTCAATTAATTTAAATACAAATCTTTATAAATGTTTTATTGTATTTCACTAGTAACATCTCCAATTTGTTCCAACAAGGTTTTATAATGTTATTTTCCTATCTTTATTTCTTTACTTCTTTCTCATTATTATACAAAATAGTAGCTGAATCCAAAAAAATCTTTAAATGAAGGAACTGAATCTGATTTCCAATTTCTAGTAACTATTTTTTCTAGCTACAGCTAGAAACCCCCAAACATATAGTAAAAGTATGGCTTTGGAGCATTTATTAATACTGTTGCTCTAGTAAGTTCATATTTATCTGTCCAAAATAACTTAAAATTATTTACATCTTTCCAATATTTATAATTTTTTGCACAGTCCTTAAAATATGAATCTAATCAGCTTTAGCAATTTTACCAGATCTCAAACATTTAGATTTATCAGATTAACAAAACTTAAATAGTTTGAAGGGAGTGATAAAACTTCTATGTAGGTTGAGGCAAGAAGCATCAAGCATTCAATTATATTAAGATGTGTAGAGTGCAAATAGCAATGTTACAGGAGACACACTTGGATAGAAATGAGTATGGTGCTTTGGCAACTTAAGATAATTATGGAAGTGATACAACTTCTATGAATAAGTTCCATAATTATCTTAAGTACCCTAACGTCTTCTGCATGGAGACATGCGTGAATGGGTGTACCTTCGTTGAAAGTTGTGCGGCAGGGCTGGTAACTCGGACCGTAAAAATCAACTACCAATCATTAGCGGACCGGAGTTCTGCTGTGGCGACCCCCTAACCGGGAAAGACACAACAACAACAACAACCCTAAAAGTAATTTTAGGTGGAATATAAGTACATGCTACTGTAATCCTCCTTTACTGCCTATAACAATTTATTGCCACAAGTCTACCATTATTGTCCCTCTTCTCTTCTTTTCCATTACTGGAGTCCCTCTCATAATCGGCATTATTACCTCTCCCCTTCCTTTATTTCTGACACTCTGCTAAATAACTACACTGAAATCCTTTCTTTGCCTGTTTGCCAAATAAACATGCTCATTTATATCCAAGTGTGTCTCCTACAACATTGCTATTTGCACCCATGTTGTAATATAACTGAATGCTTGACGATTCTTGTCCCAACCTGCAATATCATTTATGCTCCATAATATAACTGATAAGGCAGTCATCCTGATAAGAATCTATTATTTTCAACATATTCTACATAACAGATTTTTTTTATCTAGGTTCCTAACTTGCAAGATACATGCATACAATATTTAGCAAGATGATCTTATATGAAGTTGGGCTTCTTATCTCTGAACTCATGTCACATTCTTGTGGACTTTTAGCTTCTATAAAAACAGTCAAGAAACAAATTATGGACATTTCATTTTAAAACCTTCGCCCTTTTAGGTTGCTGTAAATATACAAAACTATATATTTTTTATTTTATTTTACAGTTTGGTTACCGGGATAGTCCATTGAGACATAAAGAACCTGTTTTCAATGGAGTCCTGGGGAGAAAAGCTCCTTAAGAACAATATACAATTTCGACAAATCCTTAAAAAATGGGTAATACAGTATACAATTTACAAAAGAAAAGGTAAAAAAAAATTGAGTCAGTAAGTATTTACAAAATATCTTAGTTTATACAGTGGAAAATCTAACAGTAGAGGCGGAGAAGCCTCAAATAGGTATCATATTACAGTTATAGCAGAGTACAGAGGGGATAGGAAGTATGAGAACAGGAATATACAATTCCATAAACTTACCCCTCCATCTAGGAGCATTTGCCACAGGCTTTACCTATTTGAAAGTTAGATTTAGTCATGCTGGACATGCATTTTAAAAACAGTGTTACCTCTTGCACCAATACAATCCATTCTTGTCCATCTTTATTTCCCTCCCAGATGTGAAAAACAATGTGCATATTCTCAGTCAACTTATTTTGACCCTTAAGAAAATGTGCACCAGCTACTCAAACAAATAATTAGACTGCACACTTTTGTTTTATACTGAAGTACTAATTGCTGCTAGAATTTATCTGCTTGCAATAGTGTTTTCTTTAATGTGTCAGACATCATTTAGTTTTCACTGTACTGCTTGCAAGTTCCCCTTTAACCATTAATTATAGTCTATTTCACACAAATCTCTCAGAGTTCAAGGTTCACTCATTTCCTGATTAACTGCCTGCACCTGCAGTCAGAACATATCCAGCTGCAGAGCTTTGCTGGTGTGTGTGTGTGTGTGTGTGTGTGTGTGTGTGTGTGTGTGTGTGTGTGTGTGTGTTTGTGTCTGTGCGTGCGGGGGGTGATGAGTTAAATAACTCTTCTCAAATGTTGGGAAATTATCACCTTAAATGCTTTTCTTTTTCTAATTTGGTTGCTCAGAAAAAAGAAAATGTTTTCCCTTGTCTGCAGCACAAACAAAGAACAATAGTCTCCATTTCCACCAGAAGAAAACCATCATAATATAATACAAACATATGATCAGCACACTTAAACATCTTTCTCCCAAGCACCCAGTGATCACAGCATTATATTGCTTATGTTCAGCCTTTGTCTTGCTACAGAATAAACTCCAGATATATTACAGTAAAAAGTACTTTCTTACTTTAACATCATTAGCATAAACAGCAGTCAATGATAAGGCTCCAACTACCTCACATTTAAAATACTTCTGCATTCTGTACAGAATTACTTTATAACAGGCAATTTACTTCAAGATCTTTATTTTGCACGTTACTATGAACCCGCAGTGGTGGTGCTGCGGTAGCGTGGTCACCTCACAGTAAGACGCTGTCCGGTTCGATTCTCAGCTAGAGCGTCTTCTGCGTGTAGACATGCGTGAATGGGCGTACCTTCGTTGAACGTTGTGCATCAGGCCTGGCAAGCGATGCGTAAAATCAACTGCCAATCATTAGCGGACCGGAGTTCCGTTGTGGCGACCCCTAACCGGGAAAAGCCGAAAGTCACAAACAAACTATGAAAAAAATAACTTTTTACTTAACAGTTACATATTCTGTCCCTTCATTATCCTTCTAACATTAATGACAAAGTAAAGATTATGCTTTACTGTCTTCTCACCAATTTAACATGGTCCACAAACGTCCAGTCTTTTTAGCCACTTCTTGCAGAAGCACAGTTCTCATGTCCAAACTGCATTTTATGAAAATCATATTTTACATTTCTTCTATTTATTGCCTTATTTCACATTATTGCAGATCTTCTTCTTCCTTATCTTAGAAAACAAAACTTCAGGCAGAAAGCAGAGTCCAACTGCGTTAAATTGTTTAATCCAAGTGTAGACAAGCTCCAAAAAGGTTAATAACTAATATAAACAGGACACACTTAGCCACCCAACACTGGTCTCTGGTTTAATCCCATGGCGTTCTTTATTTTTCTAGTCAGCTCCAGGGCATTTTTCTGTTACTCAACCATTTTCCTTTGGAAGAATGGAAAAGGTTTTACTAGCAAGTTCTGTCTATGGGCTTTGCTATTGTCTGAGGAATGAGAAACAGAGTCCCATTCAGCTTGCTGGCTTACTCATTGCTGGGTAAACTTTTTTTATTTCCTCCTTAGCCTGTTCCCCCTTCTCGTCTCTGGCAGATGATGGTTCAGCCTCACAGGACATGCAGATGGTATGATCCTTGTTGGCCTTTAACAGGGTTGCTACAGAGGGAGCTGGCATTGGAGCTGGACAGTCCAAAGGGTCTTCATTAACCCCTGTAGAGACATCCAACAGAGGATGGGCAGCAGAATTCTTCAATTACAACTTTTTTGACTTCTTTTTTTGAAGGCAGCTGGATGTCTGGGCAGATGGATTCAGAAGCCATGGTCCCTTGAGCGAGTAACTTCAATTGTTGAGTTTCTAAATAGATGGAATGAGAAGACAGATGGCTGTGCATGGTTTTAGCAACAAAAGCCTGGCAAATATCACACTGTTTGTGGTCATGGTCTACATCTAAACAAAAAAAGGCACTTCTTATATCTATCCTTATGGAAAATCTGCCTCCCACACTCACATTTCCCACTTCTGGGTGACATGTACCTTCAATAAAACCCACGATGTGAAACAACAAGGAACAGTCCCCAATGGGGTACTTATTTGCCCTAGGCTTCGAGCTGTTATAAGATGAACAACTTTCTGACCAAATTCACACAATTTGGACTGGCATCAAAGAAGCTATGAGGATTTGGTATTCATACATCATTCATGTACCTTACATCTTGGAAATAGGCATATGTCTGACATATGGTTGCTTGGTAGGGCCAAAACTTTGGTATGCTGGACAGATATATGGCTATCCTCAGCAGGATACTCCTATTGTAAGGAATACTGCGGCAGTGACTAAGGAATGATATCTTACACAGCTGAACTATGTTCATCAAAAATCACTGCTACAGTACCCTTAGCTATATGGATAGATCACCATAGCTTACACAGTCTAGGAAGAGGCGGGATTAGGATCCTGAAGCCCCTGGAGAATGGTTCTAGCAAGGCTTGTTCTGAACCTGGAAAAGGAATCCCGTTTCTGATGCTTTGAAGAAGTATGTACAAAGGACCAACTAGCTATCTTTACAACTAGACTACTCCACTCCTTTCCAATATGCAATCAAACACAAGGTTCTAGTAAAATGTGAATTGATCCTACCTGAAATTGTGGAAATAACAAAAAAATTGCAAGGGACAGCTTTCTGGAAATTGTCTGTTTTGACACTGATTGCACTTTCTGCCCTATTGTAATTGTCAGAACTACACAGCTGTTTAGACTTCCTAACGGACATAGTTCAGTCAAGATAATACTAGCCTGTACACATCCAGAGTATGGAGAATCCTTTCTGGCTGGCTTAGAGGTTCATGAAGGAATACTGGTAAAATGCTGGTTTGATTCCAAATAAACTCTGAAACTACTACTGACATTAATGAAATGCTTATTCTTAAAATAACCCTATCTTTGAAAAAGGCTCTGCAATGATAAGCAAGTTGTGTAAATATGTAAAAATGTGGATACCCTGTAGTCTGCAATGAGGTATAACTGGAGCTAGATGCTTTCTGAACACTCTTGGTAAAGTGGGTAGTCAAAAGGGTAAGGAAAAGAACTGATAATTTGATCCTGACAAACAAAACCTTAAACACCTTAAGTCTGGATGAACAGGGATGTGAAAACCATTTTTAAAGCTAGTGTTACCAAGAAAACTTGACTGAGGAAGAAGAAATAACAGATTGTGAAATCACATCATTTTGAACAAGGGCACTATCACAAACAGGTTTATGAAAAAAAGATCCAGAACTGGTCTCCAAGCATTTTCTTTCCTTGGCACTAAAAACATCCTTGAATAAAATTTTCCCACCTGGGAAAGAGAAACTAGTTCTATCACTCCGTGGGAATGTATGCAATGAAGGGCAGATGGAAATAAGAGTGTAGTCTGGTGGATGAGGAATTACCCCACGGAAAGGAGGAATTTACTGCCACTGCCATCTGTAGCCTTGATGAATGGCAATCTCCTTGGGGAGTAATTTCTGACCTGTTATACTGCCCTTGATTTTGGGGGTTTCCTGAATTCTTTTAGCAGCCTCCTTGCAATTTCTTTTTAAATGTTTGTTTGCCTGCATTTTGGTGAGGCTGTTTATTTATATATTTTTTTTCCAACATTGGATGAGGGGTTAGAGAATCCCTTATAAAATTTTGAAAAGGAGAGCTGAAAAGTCTTAGAGATTCCCTGTATCGACTTACCCCTTCATCACATTTTTAGATCACCTCTACAGCAGAGGAAACAAACACTAAATCTATACCCAAAAAAAAAAAAAAGAATTTAGAATTTAATTTGTCACATCATCTGGGAGGTGCTGAGAATGAATCCAGGCAAACCTCCTCAAAACAGTACCACCGGCCATAGCCCTGGAAGAAGTTTCTGTAAGATTGAAGAAAATAAATTATTTAAAGCAGATTTTTCCTCACAAGAAGAAAGTGCATACAAAATATTCCTCATAGTTTCACAATAAACCCAAGGAAACATAAACTATCCCAAAGAGAATTTAAAATTAGTTTACTGTTAAGTGAACTCAGTCAAATCCACTTTGCATGAAGTCTGAAACTCGAACGTTGAAAATGTTGAACTCTGATATTTATGATGTATAAATCTCACCCCATCTCGACCCATGTTAACACTTGTTCCTAAGTCAAATGTCGTATGTATTTCAACTATATTGGAATTTGGCAATGTGACTTTGAGGACACGAGTCGATGATACGATCATTCGACTGAGTGCACTTCAGTAAAATGGTAGTAAACCTTTAAAATCTTATTTTATATATATTATATAGATACACACATACACACTTTAACAGACATACATTAAACATGCTTAATGTCAACACAGTTTGCATACAGCAATTGATTTTACTTCACTTGTACATGATTATTAAGGAAATATATGTCTGCCATAGTTGCATTATGTTTGTAAGGTAAATGTGACAATGGACTGTTTGGTAGTAGACTGTAGTGTCCTGTAATAATTTTAATTCTAGAAAATAAGAAGTTATGTACCTACCATAACGTTCCATGTTAGTTGTCTTCTTCTCGCCTTCTTTCTTGCTTGATGGGTTCGGAGCCAATCCTCGGCTCCGACTCGGCCAATACTAAAGCTCGAGAGCTAATTCCACTGGCTTGAGGCTCCCTTATATCCCACAATGCTAGGCGGTAACTACTCAGATCTCGTTTGATAGCTATACCAAGCAATCCTAGTCTCCATAGAATGGAGTAGGGAAACCTGCCTCAAAATCATCTGTGTAAAAACATATTGCAGATCACAGCAAGGATAAAAGAGGTGGAAGAACGTGTGGGAATGACAACTTCCAAAGGAAGAACACAAACTGAATTCCTGTTGGTCTGTCCAGGCTTGGGGGAAGGAGGGTGGGACGTAAGAAAGAAGGCGAGAAGAAGACAACTAACATGGAACGTTATGGTAGGTACATAACTACTTAATGTTAAGTTGTCAATCTCGCCTTCATTCTTGCTGGATGGGACCGTGTCCCTAGCACCTTATTCCGGGTGGCCTATCGGAACAGAATCTTGAGAACAGTGGAACCAAAATTGGCATGGCTTCTGGAAACCATGTCCAATTTGTAATGTGAAATGAATGTATGAGGAGAAGCCCAGGTGGCTGCTCCACAAATGGAATCTATTGGCAGCCTATCCTGAAAAGCTACGGATGTAGCTAATGCCCTAGTTGAATGAGCTCTAGGTCTTGAGGGTAGTTTCTGATGTCTGATCTCATAGATGAAGGTAATTGTAGAGGTGAGCCATCTAGAGAGGGATACTTTAGTAACTGGAAGGCCCAATCTCCCTTCCGCATATGACAGAAACAATTGATTAGATTTCCTGAATTGTTTAGTTCTGTCTAAGTAATATCTAAGTTGGCGATGAACATCCAAGAAATGTAGCTTTTGTTCGGATCTGTTCGAATAGTTAGGGAAAAAGACGGGGAGATCAATAGTTTGGTTTAGGTTAATTTGAGAGGAAACTTTAGGCAAAAAGGCTGGATTAGTACGGAGGGATACCCTGTCTTTGTGAAACACTAAGTAAGGAGGACTACTGCACAGAGCATGGAGTTCGGATACCCTTCTCTCTGAAGTTATAGCTACAAGAAAAAGTGTCTTCCAAGAAAGCAACTTCGAAGAACATGAAGCCGCCGGTTCGAAGGGGGGAAGAATTAAAGATGCCAGAACCAAGTTCAAGTCCCATTGAGGCGGGGGATGTTTGATTGGAGGTTTGAGAAGAAATACACCCTTTAAAAAGGCTTTACAGAGTTTGTGAGCCATGATGCTAGACTCTGAAACACCAACATGAAAATTTGATATGGCAGCCAATTGAACTCTAATGGTAGATGCAGAAGATCCTAAATGAAAGAGTTCTGCTAGAAAGTCTAGAATAGTCTGGATAGGTGCAGTAAAGGGATCTATGTTTTTTGATGTTGCCCAAAGGGAGAAGCATTTCCATTTGCTATTATAAATCTTCCGGGTAGAAGATTTATGAGAGGCTATCAAAATATCTCGGACCAAGCAAGATATTGCGGGAAGCCTGGCTAAGGTTGGAATCGGACAAACCACTCTGTGAGGTTCAGAGAGGGCAGAGATTGGTGCAGCTGACCCGATTGGTGGGTTATCAGATCTGGTACTGGGTCCAGATGCCAAGGCTGCTCCAAAAGGTAACGATGAAGAAAGGGAAATCATATCTGTTGAGGCCAGTAAGGGGCAATGAGGATCATTGTCACTCTCAAGGCGATGGCTTTCTGAATTAGCTGAGATATCAGGGGAAAGGCATATAGAAGTCCCCGGGGCCAATCGTGGACTAGAGCATCTCTGGTGGGATGGCCTGGTAACGGGAAGAGAGTGAAGAAGTTGTGACACTTGTTGTTTTGGGGAGTAGCAAAAAGATCGCAGCAAGGCTGGCCCCATCTTAGGAATACTTCTTCTAGAACTGATTTCTTTAGAGACCACTCGTGGGGCATGAGAATTGCTCTGCTCAATTTGTCTGCAATAACGTTGGATTTCCCGGGAATGTGTGTTGCTATCAGAAAACGCTGAGAAGAGATCGCCCATTGCCAAAGTCTGAGTGCCTCTCGACATAAAGGGTATGATCTGGTTCTGCCTTGTTTGTTGATGTACCACACTACGGACATGTTGTCCATTTGAATTGCAATAGTCCCAGTGGGAAGAGAGTTGTGAAGGGCTTGCAACGCTAAAAGCACTGCTCTCATCTCTAAGACGTTTATGTGCAAGTGGCACTCGAAAGGTTGCCACGTGCCCTGGACTGTCCTGCCCTGATAATGCCCCCCCCCCACCCGATCAGGGAGGCATCTGTTGTCAACGTGGCGACTGGGGGGGGGGGGAGTGAAGGGTCTTCCTCGGAGAAGATGAGGTGATGTGATCCACCAAGACAGTTGTTTCTTGCATGATTGGGTTATCAATATGGTATGGGACATTGGAAGCTGTTGAAAGGACCATTGAGTAAACAGCATCCATTGGAGGATCCTCATGTGAAAGCGAGCTAATGGGAGAAGGGGAATAGCTGCTGCCATGAGTCCTAACACCTTCAAAACTAGTCTGGCTTTGACTTTGTTGCATTGTAAGAGAAGGGAAACTTGGTTCTGAATGTCTGACACTCTCTGCTCTGTGAGTCTGGCTGAAAGATTGAGTGTGTCTAAGATGGCGCCTATAAAGGTAATAGATTGACAAGGTAGATTTTTCGAAATTTATCGAAATGCCTAGAGCTTGGCAAGATTGGATGGTGAAGTCCCTGGATAGAAGAAGCTGATGTCTGGTGGTGGCGGTAAGGAGCCAGTCTAAATACGGAAACACCTGGAATCCTTGACGCCTCAAGTGAGCCGCGACCACTGCCATGCATTTGGTAAACACCCAGGGAGCTGTAGTGAGACCAAAGGGCAGGGCCCTGAACTGGTAGTGACTGGCTCGCAGCCTGAAGCGGAGATATCTCCTGGAGCGTCTGTTCATCTTGATGTGGTAGTACGCATCCTGAAGATCTATCGAGCACATCCAATTGTCCTGACCCAAGAAGGGTAGAATGGACTGTAGCGTGACCATCCGGAATTTTGTTTTTCTGATATACTTGTTTAAGTAGCTGAGATCCAGTATGGGTCTCCAGTCCCCTGTTTTTTTTGGTACCAAAAAGAATTTGGAGTAGATTCCGGATCCTTGCTAGTCTGCTGGGACTGGTTGGATAGCTCTTTTTGATAGCAGCTTTGAAATTTCTAATGCTGCTTGTTCCCTTAGACTGGGTGGAACGTCTGGAAGGGATCTTTTGGGTTGGGATGGGATGTGAACAAAGGGAATTTTGTAACCCTCAGATATGATCGACTGTACCCATTTGTCTCGAGTAAGGGAAAGCCAGGCTTTTGGGTACAGGGATAATCTTCCCCCGACTGCCTCCGTAGGTGGACAGCCGGGCAGCCCCTCAGGGATGCTGACAGGGTTTGTCAGAGAACATTTCTCTGCTACCCTGGTTTTGCAGACCTCCTCTGCCTCTAGGGTGGCGTCTATTATTATTCCCCCCTCTGCCTCTAGAGAGGAATCGGCCTTGTGCGTCAGATGAGACTCCCTGGGATTGTTTGCGGAACCACATCTTTCCTCCCCTCTGACCTTTGGGATAGGGTCTAGAAGGGGTAGAAAAACGGACTCCTACAGCAGAGAGAGTCTTACCTTCTACCTCGCACCTGGTCAATGTATCCTTCACCTGTAGACCAAACAAGGATGATCCATCAAAGGGAGAATTGGTGAAGGACGCCTTGAAAGGGTCCGCAAAGTTACATAGCCGCATCCAGGCGTGACGTCGTAAGGCAACACCTGTGCATGCGGCTCTACTCGCCCCATCTGCAGCATATGATATCAGCCGCATGGAGGAGTTAACGATGGAATTCAGGGTTGCCAACTGGGAGTTCATTGTGTCTTTGAACCCCTCAGCTGTAGGATCCTTTATCAGTTCACCCATATCCTTGAGTAAATCTCTCTGGAGATGAGTGAAGTGGCATAAGTAATTCAGCGAACACATCGAAAAGGTCGCTGATGAGAACATCCGCTTGCCGTACCTGTCCATGGTCCTAGATTCCTTATTAGGAGGATGGACAGGAACCGAAGGATCAGCTAACTCCTTCTTAGTGGCCGCAGCCACCACCATGGCATCAACAGAGACACCTTTGGATAAAAAATCTTTGTCTCTAGGGGCAGTAATAAATTTAGATGGTCTCCTCAGGGTGGGTTCCACTGAATCAGGAGCCGTCCAAGCCTTCCTTGCCACCACTTCCATAAGGGGGTCAAAGGGAGGGGACACCCAGGAGGTAGAAGGGCGAGAGCCAAACGCCTCAAGATACACTGACTCATCCTCCGAAGGGTTAAGGGCTGGCCAGTTCCCCCTCTGTTTCAGGATCTCAAGGATGTCAGCAAAGGAGACATCCTCAGAGGGGGATCGAGGGGAACCTTCGGATTCCTCTAAGTCAGTGTCAGAGGTGATAGACTCAGGGGAGTCAATGTGCTTCCTCTTGCACTGCCTCTTCCTTGGGGGATCTCCTGCCGGGTCAGGAGAGGCCTCGGAAGAGGAGGAGATTCCAAATGGGGAAACTTGAGGAGTTGGCTCTCTGCGGTCTAAGACAAGGGGGTGAGTAGAAATCACCGCAGGCACTGTAGATGGGGGGGCTGAAGGAGTCGACTGTGGGGCAGAACCTGGTTCTAGCATGCTCCGCATGACCTCGAAGGCACCCCTGTCAGGCAAGGCCAGAGGCCCCCGCTCCGAAGAGACAAGGACCTCCCCCGGCACCGACAGGGACGGCTCCGAAGCCGATGTCGGAGCCGAACTCACCAACGCCGAAGCCCCGACAGGGAGAGCGGGGTCAGACAAGGGTCCGATGCCACTCACCCCCTCGGAGCCGGCGAGGGAAGCTCGTCGCCGAGATCCCTCCAAGGAGGAGATCGGAGCCGACACGGAGCCGAAAGGGAAGGTATCGGATCCGACGCACCAACAGCCATGGCTCCGACAAGCCCTGGCTCCGAACTCAAAGGAGTCAGAGGAGGAATGTACTGGGGAACAGAAATAGCCACTGACTGGTGAGTCGGACTATGCAACATTTGGGCCAGTGCCTTGGACTTGAGAAGTCTACTCACTACCCTTTGCAAATCATGGTCAGATAATCTGGAAGACTGTGAGGAATGAGTTTTATGGCTCCGTTCAGAAAGGAGAGGGGATCCTGGCGCCGAATGCACGGAGCCGATAGAGGGGGATCTGGACCTCTTCCTAGACTGTGGCTCCAATAAAAGTATCGGAGCCGACAGAGATTTTTCGGCCTCGGCTCCAACCGGAGCCGAGGTAACAGTATGAGGCTTGGAAACATCGGCTCCAGCCGGAGCCGATGTCGAAGCCGACTTAGACTTTCCAGCAGTCGACTCTGGAACCGGAGCCGACTGTGTGGAAGTTTTAGAAGGCTTCCCCGACACAGACTGAGTCGGGGGGCCTTCAGGCTTTAATAAGCCCCGCAAGATCAGCTTGTTCTTGCGTTCCTGCAGGACTCTAGGGCTAAAACCATGGCAAACAGCACAAGAGTCCTGCAGGTGCACAGGTCCCAGGCAATACACACAAGAAGTGTGACCGTCTGTCAGAGACATTTTCTGACAGCACGAGTTACACTTCTTGAAGCCTGAGACCTTGTCTTTTGACATCGTAAAAAAGGAAGTGCCTAACACCACACAAACACACTACAGACACACCCTTTACAGAAAATTTATTAAAACAAAAAATTAAATTAAAATATTAAATTATTAAAGGCTAAAATAAGCCACAGACACACACACACACAAGTCCTTAAAAGAAAAGGACAAGTAATTTAGTCACTAATGGACTGGGGGAAGGGTAGGGGCCGAAGGCCTACAATATAAGGAGAGAAAGGGAAAAGGAGTCGACAAAAAGGGGTCAATTTATCTAAATTACTTAAATAAACTAAAAAGTAATGGTATGACAAAAAAGGGGTTTTAGAAGTACCTAATAAGGTAAAATCTAACTCACCTGCCTGAGCCGGTAGAAAAGCACCTCGTCAGCTATAGCGGCAAACGAGATCTGAGTAGTTACCGCCTGGCATTGTGGGATATAGGGGAGCCTCGAGCCAGTGGAATTAGCTCTCGAGCTTTAGTATTGGCCGAGTCGGAGCCGAGGATCGGCTCCGAACCCATCCAGCAAGAATGAAGGCGAGATTGACAACTTAACATTGTTCATTTCTGCTGAAAATACACGTATAAATGTATTACAGCTGAGCAATTGCCTACCATTATGCTTAACTTATAGCTGCATTAACCACAAAGTTCCAGTAATCATATACCCACTGACAGTGATAAAGGCCATAATGTAAACAAGATGACATAATGATGCATATGTACCGATTTACATATAATCTTTTTTTAAACAAGAAACATCTTTCTTAAATTATCATGTATGGCATAAGCAATCTTAAATTTATATAAATGAAAATAAACCATACCGACACAATCTCAGTTGCAAAAATTATACATTACAAACCATGACGACACAACTGTAGCTGCAAACATTATACATTGCTTATAATATATCCAGTCAGTGTCAATGCATGTATTGATCCCACACTTCCTATTTTTTTCCTATGTAATTTGCTTATACCCTTTTCTAAAGATCCCAATTCCAGTTGCTTTAAGCCTGTTACTATCTTCACTATTTCTAGTAAAGTTGGTTTAGACTTTGATTTTCATTTTCTAGTAATAGCTTTTTGGCAACCATCATAATTAGACTCAGTAAGGCCTTACTATGTTTAGGCAATTCCAATTCTGTATCAAAGCTCAAAAAATCATTTCCTTAGTTACACCAATTTGCTCACCAAGCATCTTTGACAGAGCAGTCTACAGGGAATCTTACAGTTTGCCAACTCATTACACTCCCAGAAAATATGTTCCCAGTTACCTCTTTCTTCCCCATCTTACCTCCAACATTTGCTGTCTACCTGAGAAAAAATTCTTTGGAGTCGACTTGCGATATAAAAATACCTATGTAAACACTTCCAAGCAAAGATCCGAAATCTTCTAGACTTTGTTGCATATTTGGGAGGCATACATATATCTCTCCATTGTAAATCTCTCTTCTCAATCCTTTCTAAGCCTCTCTGATTAATTCTTACAGTTATGCAATACTTTATATGCTCTGCTAATTATTCCTTTCTTAATGCAACTTCTGTGCTAGAATCCCCTAAAAACTCTTCCAGTGCTGGTCTTTTGTTTAGTATCCCCCTATTATTTATATAAAAAACAATTCTGTGATATGGACAAGGCAGAATACAATGTTTACATGATTTGGTCAGGAAAACATAGTCTTATCATTTGTATAAGTTATCACTGTAGACGTTAGCATGAAATATTTAATTATATTTACCATCAATGATCGAGATATGTTCTAAAATAGACCCAGGAAATATCCCATCCTTATATAACAGGAACAGAAAAAGAAGTATCAAATTTTCTGAGTGGTAGATAGGATCATATATATCTTAACGTAGATACTCTTCCAAGTCTTGGATAGCCTGAGTAATATCCAGAAGTTTAAGTGTATCAAAGTCTTGGCTGGATTAATGGAAAAGGCCAAATCTTGTCTGCAGGAGTTGGGAGAGGAGGACAGGAGTGAGCAGCCACTGGTGTCTCACCCATTCTGTGGGAAGGGGGCAGCCCTGTCCTACATGTGACATCTAGCAACAGCACTAGGTGTTTACCTAGTGGAGTTCTATGGCAGCTGAACTTGCACTACCATACTGTACTCTCACTAAGTAGCTGAGGGGAAACCAGCATATGGAGACATGCCTCCCTTTCTAGAGGCAGTGACTGTTGGCTTGGTGAAGCTGCTGAGATGGTGGGAGGTGCTCCCAATGGAAGAGGGTAGGTCACCACCCCAGAACCACTAGTCTGACTTGTTCCCTTCTGTCTGACTCTCACTGGGGAATGGAAGCTGATAGGGATTTCTTGCACAGAAAGTAACTGGCTATAGGGCTCTTAACTAGCCCAAGAACAGCCATTTCCAACTTGCTCAGAATGATTGATCCAACTGGGCAAAGGTAGCGGAGCCACTAGGCATGAGCCTAAGGGAAGGGGAAAAAAAAAGATAAATATATAATGTCAAATCGTGTTAAGTTCTACCGTTGGCCCTTTAACTTTTTTATAACATTGCTGTTTTGTAGAATAATACTTGCAAAAGCAGCCCTGACAAACAGTCAGTACATTTTTGCCCTCCCTTATTTGAACAGGCAATAAAAATTCAAAGAATCTGATAGGGGATTTAGTTGAAAAAAAAAAACAATATTTATCCAACACCCCTTTGTCACATTTTATATTCAAGTAATATTGTTATCTCGGATATTTAAGGGACTTATTTTCCACTACAGACTAATTAAAATGTCAGTTGCAGGTCATACCAAACTATCCAAGCCTAAATTTGTAAGATTTAAATCAGTAACGCCTACTATTGAAACAGGCCTGGCCCAACTGTGGAATATGGCCTTGTACACATGATCTTCAGTTAGGACTGAAAATCACAATTTTTTTTCTTTGATCTCTCACGTTATATGATTAAGTATATCACTATGGTTATTGTCATTATCAAGTTGAACTTTATGCCATCTTACCACTATTCTGCATTTCTGTCACAAAACAGTTTTGAAGATGCTTTAAAGTGGCTATATTTATGACAGACTAATATGTATATATGGATAAATGGTAGGACAGCATTATGCTATTTTACACATCTTACATAAATGCATATTACACTTTCCTGTCACATGGTGCTTTACATAGTTATTGCTGCATCACCCCATGTTTATTGCCATAGAAACAATATTATTTAAGTGCCAGTTACAGATAATCTACTGAAAGTTTTTTGAAATGGCTTGTTTGGACTGCAAGTGCAAGTTGCTTCAGTCTAGAAACTGCTGTGGTAGGCTAGTATGAAGATAACCAAAATATCGATATGAAGTGCCATAAATAATGGCAATAGGATAGCACTGTTCCGTGAATATTTAAGGGCTTATGTACATACCATTTTATGAATAGTAATAAGGAGGGTGAGTGTCTTGTAGTGAGAAAGTGAAAATAAAAGTAAAATCTCCAAAATTTTCTAATCAAACAATTAAAAGTGCATGATGTGTTCCAACAACTCTGAAACAATATTTTAATTTTTGTATAGTAGCATTCCAGTATACTGTCAAATCCCAGAGAAGCCTAAAACAAAAAGATGCCTCAGCACTCCTGTGAGCAAAAGCAGACGTACTGTGAACGGCCTAAGGACCAATGAATGTTACATTAATCAGCTGTACAAAGTACAGGTTCAAGAAGGTGCACAAAGGGCTACAAGGCAAGCAATGCATTTTTACTAAGAGCAAAATAATGCAATTGCTTATCCTTGATCGTTTTATTCTTTGAAGCATGTAGAAAACATTCATCTTGACTGTCCACTGATGATGATATTTACATAACATCATGGTCACATTCACCAGGAAAACCATACCAAGGACACACTGAAAAGACAACAGCCAATAAACACAATAATTCAGTGTGCAAGACACCAATAAAGGCTGTCCCTCCTCAATAAACAGTTGTATCTCCAAACATAATGATCTCTCGAAAAATACATGGCACGACAATGTCCAAAAAAATATTTTAATAAAAAGCAGCAATATAACATCCAAAGATTAAGCGCTTTCCATATTCCTATTTGGGTTACCATAGCTATTTTTCCAAAGGGGTAATATACCTTGCTTACTGTACCACCTGTTGAGCATTCTATGTAGGCAAAACCGAGCATAATTTGAGACAACGAATTTATGAGCATATGACATAAGTCGGAGTAGAGAGACCAACACTCTGTTTAGACATGTCCTACAGTATACTGCAGCTGATTATAAATTTTAAGTTCTGGAGTGTGTGGAACATAGTGATAGGGGAGGGGATTGGTAAAGCAGGCTTGAATACAGGGAAATGATCTGGCGGGTACAGCTGGATGCCTGTATGTTTCCCGGATTAAATTATCACATTTCTCTGGCTCCAGACCTTAAATTAAGAGCATCAAAACTTCACTAAGCCCTTAGGTTGGTTCTCCTAATAACAACAAATCTCAATTATATTTGTTTCCCACGTTTACTCTATAAAACAATAATATTTTATATTCACATATTTGTATTAATGTTTGTAAAACATTTATATATTTATAAACATTTACATACTTTATATGTTACATTTATATTCATTTTAACTTTTTATATATACCTTTATCCAGGACGGCCGTGGTGGTGCAGCGGTTAGCTTTGCTGCCTCACAGCAAGAGGTTCTCCGGTTTGATCCTCGGCTGGGGTGCCTTCTGTGCGGAGTCTGCATGTCCTCCCTGTGGTTGCATGGGTTTTCTCCAGGTGCTCCGGTTTCCTCCCACATACGAAAGACATGCTGTAGGTGGATTGGACACTCTAAATTGGCCCTAGGTGTGAGTGTGTGCATATGTGTACCTTCTGTGGAAGGATGGGCGCCGGGCTGGCAACTCGACACTGTAAAACTCCACTGCCAATCATGAGCGGACAGGTGATCCGCTGTGATGACCCCTAACTGGGAAAAGCCAAAAGAAGATATATACCTTTATCCCTGTCTTTAAGATAACAACAGCAAAGGGTTAAATGTTTCTTGGGGTGCGTTTTACTCAAGTATTTTTAACCAATGAAGTGCTTTCCTAATGTAGTTAAACTGAGTGGAACTTAGCTTGATGATTCTGATGAAGTTTCCTGTAAGGAGACGAAAGCGCTTAATCTTTGGATGTCATGTCACAGTCATTCAACCACGCAAAATTCTGCTGCACAAATGTGCATTTGCAAAAGCAATATTATTACTGCTATACTGCGTCTGTGTATAAAAATAATTAAAATAAAATAGAAGTTATGTTCTTACCATAACGTTCCATGTTAGTTGTCTTCTTCTCACCTTCTTTCTTGCTGGATGGGTTCGGAGCCGACCTCGGCTCCGACTCGGCCACTCTAAAAGCTCGAGAGTTGGTTCCACCGGCTCGAGGCTCCCCTTATATCCCACAATGCTAGGCGGTAATACCTCAGATCTCCTTTGTAAGCTAGGCCCAGCCAAAAGAAATCCAGAATACTGGAAATGGGAAACCCACCTCTATAAAAGGACAGAAGGAAGGTGACCTATAACCTGATGAAGGAATATATACATAGTAAAGTATATACATATATACAATAGAGGTGGTAGGAAGAAAGGTCACAATCAAACTCCTCTAGGTCTGTCCAGGCTAGGGGGAAGGAGGCTGGGACGCAAGAAAGAAGGCGAGAAGAAGACAACTAACATGGAAAGTTATGGTAAGAACCTAACTTCTATATGTTAAGTTGTCCATCTCGCCTTCATTCTTGCTGGATGGGACCGCGTCCCTAGCACCTTGTCCCGGGTGGCCTATCGGAACAGACTCTTGAGTACAGTGGAACCAAAGTTAGCTCTATGTCTAGAAGCTAAATCCAACTTGTAATGAGAAATGAAAGTGTGAGGAGTAGCCCATGTACCTGCTGCACAAATCGTATCAATAGGCAGCCTGTCTTGGAAAGCTATAGAAGTAGCCAAAGCTCTAGTTGAATGAGCCTTAGGTCTGTTAGGCAACTTTTGGTGTCTAATCTCATACACAAAGGAAATCAAGGATGTAAGCCATCTGGAGAGTGATACTTTCGAAACTGGAAGGCCCTTTCCGCCTTCTGCATAAGAGACAAACAATTGGTCAGTTTTTCTGGTTTGTTTGGTCCTATCCAAATAATACCTTAATTGTCGATGAACATCTAGCCAATGTAATCTTTGTTCAGACCTGTTAGAATAGTTAGGAAAAAACACAGGAAGGTCAATGTTTTGATTTAGATTTGCCGCAGAGGCTACTTTAGGTAAAAAGGATGGATTGGTCCATAAGGATACCCTATCCTTATGAAACAAAAGATATGGTGGTCGACTGCTGAGTGCATGAAGCTCTGAGACCCTTCTAGCCGAAGTAATGGCTACCAGAAAGAGTGTCTTCCAGGATAGCAATTTCATTGAACAGGAAGCTGCAGGTTCAAAAGGGGGGAGAATCAAAGATGTGAGAAGTAAATTAAGGTCCCAAGAAGGAGGAGGATTTCTTATAGGAGGCTTAAGAAGAAAAACTCCCTTCAAGAAAGCTTTGCAAAGCTTGTGAGACATGATGGCAGAATCCGAAATGCCCACATGAAAGTTAGATATAGCTGCCAGTTGAACCTTAAGAGTAGATGGAGACGAACCTGCGTGGAAAAGTTCGGCTAGGAAATCAAGGACAATTTGAATGGGAGCAGTGAAAGGATCTATGTCCCTTCCTTGAGCCCAATAGGAGAAACGTTTCCACTTACTAAGATAAATCTTCCGGGTGGAAGATTTATGGGAAGCTATTAAAATATCTCGAACTGAGTGAGATATTTGAGGAAGCCTGGCTAAGGTTGGAACTGGAGGAACCAAGCAGTGAGGTTCAGAGAGGGGAGGGAGCGATGTAACTGACCCGACTGATGGATCAAAAGATCTGGAACTAGGTCCAGATGCCAGGGTTGCTCCAACAGAAATTGGTGTAGAAAGGGGAACCAAACCTGTCGAGGCCAGTAAGGGGCAATGAGGATCAATGAGGCCTTCTGAGCGATAGCTTTCTGAATCACTTGAGAAATTAGTGGGAAGGGAGGAAAAGCATACAGAAGTCCCCGGGGCCAAACTTGGACTAGAGCGTCCCTGCTGGGATGGCCTGGTAGAGGAAAGAGGGTGAAATAATCTTTGCACTTGCTGTTTTGGGGAGTAGCAAAAAGGTCGCAGCAAGGCTGGCCCCACTTCAGAAAAATTTTCTCCAAGATTGAATTTTTCAGAGACCACTCGTGAGGCATGAGAATAGCTCTGCTCAATTTGTCTGCAATGAGATTGGACTTTCCGGGGATGTGCGTTGCTATCAGAAACCGCTGAGAAGAAATCGCCCATTGCCACAGTCTGAGTGCTTCTCGACATAGGGGGTAGGACCTGGTTCCGCCTTGTTTGTTGATATACCACACTACAGACATGTTGTCCGTCTGAATTGCTATCGTTCCCAAAGGAAGAGAGTCTTGAAGGGCTTGCAACGCTAAAAGCACTGCTCTCATCTCTAGAACATTTATGTGCAAGTGGCGTTCGTCTGGTTGCCATATGCCCTGGACTGTTCTGCCCTGATAATGCCCCCCCCACCCGATCAGGGAGGCGTCCGTTGTCAGAGTAGCAACCGGAGGGGGAGGGACAAATGGTCTTCCTAGGAAGAGCTGGGGGGAAGAAATCCACCAAAGAAGATGATTCCTGCATGCTTGCATTATCACAATGGTGTGGGACATCGGAAGTTGTTGGTATGACCATTGTGTGAAGAGCATCCATTGTAAGATTCTCATGTGAAATCTGGCTAATAGAAGTAGAGGAATAGCAGCCGCCATAATCCCCAGTACTTTTAGGACTAATCTGACTTTGATTCTGTTGCTGTGGAAAAGAAGGGAGACTAGTTTGTGTATGTCTGCTATCCTTTGGTCTGTGAGTCTCGCAGACATGTTGACTGTGTCTAGATTTGCGCCTATGAAGGTAATAGCACGACAAGGTGACAAAACAGACTTTTTGCAATTTATTGAGATACCTAGCTTTCGAAAAATGCGAAAAGTGTAGTCTCTGGCCAGTAGAAGAAGATGCTTGGTGGGAGCTGTAAGGAGCCAGTCGTCTAAGTATGGAAACACCTGGAATCCTTGACGTCTCAGGTGAGAGGCCACCACTGCCATGCATTTGGTAAACACCCGGGGGGCAGTGGTGAGTCCAAAGGGCAGGGCTCTGAATTGAAAGTGACTGGTTCCCAGCCTGAAGCGGAGGAATCTCCTGGAGCGTCTGTTCATTTTTATATGATAGTACGCATCCTGGAGGTCTATAGAGCACATCCAGTTTTCCTTTCCCAATAGGGGTAGGATGGATTGCAACGTGACCATCCGAAATCTTGTTTTCTTGACAGACTTGTTCAAGATGCTGAGATCCAAAATGGGTCTCCAGTTCCCTGTTTTCTGTGGAACCAAAAAGAATTTGGAGTAGATTCCTGATTCTTGTTGATCTGCTGGCACTGGCTGAATGGCTCTTTTTGCAAGCAACTTTGATATTTCTAACGCTGCTTGATCCCTTTGAGCAGGTGGAACATCTGGAAGGGATTTTTTTGATTGATTTGGAAAGCGAAAGAACGGAATGGAATAGCCTTCGGAAATGATGGACTGTACCCACTTGTCTTGAGTTAGGGATCGCCAGGCTTCTAGGTACAGTGATAATCTTCCCCCGACTGCCTCCGAAGGTGGACAGTCGGGCAACACCTCAGGGATGCTGGAAGGGCTTATCGGAAAAGGTTTCTCGATTGCCCTGGTTCTGCGGACCCCCCCCTGCCTCTAGGGCGGCGTCTACCATTATTGTTCCCCCCTCTGCCTCTAGAGGGGAACCGACTCTGTCGTCAGGCAAAGTCCCTTGAGATTGCTTATGGAACCACATTTTCCCACTTTTCTGGCCTTTGGGGTAAGGCCTAGAAGGAGTAGAAAAACGGACTCCGACGGCAGAAAGAGTTTTGCCATCCGTCTCGCACCTTGTCAAGGTTTCTTTCACTTGAGGACCAAAGAGGGACGATCCATCAAACGGGGAATTAGTGAAAGATGTCTTAAAGGGGTCCGCAAAATTGCATAGCCGCACCTGTCCCTGCGGCTCTGCTCGCTCCATCAGCCGCATATGAAAGGAGGCGCATGGAGGAGTTAGCTATAGAATTTAGGGTAGCCAGCTGAGCGTTCATCTTGTCTTGAAAACCCGCAGCTGTAGGATCCTTTAACATCTCACTCGCTTCCTTGATCAAGTCTCTTTGAAGACGAGTGAAATGACAGAGGTAGTTCAGCGAACGCATAGAAAAGGTCGCTGACGAAAACATCCGCTTCCCGTACCTGTCCATAGACCTAGATTCCTTGTTAGAGGGATGGACAGGTACTGAAGGATCAGCTAGTTCCTTCTTAGTGGCGGCAGCTACCACCATAGCATCCACAGAAACTCCCTTAGTCAGAAATTGCTTATCTGCTGGTGCTGTAATAAACTTTGAAGGTCTCCTGGGGGTGGGGTCCACAGAGTCAGGAGCCATCCAAGCCTTTTTTGCTACCACCTGCATAATGGGGTCAAAGGGGGGGGACACCCAGGAGGTGGAAGGGCGAGAGCCGAATGCCTCAAGATACACAGATTCATCCTCCGAAGGGTTAAGGGCTGGCCAATTTCCCCTCTGTTTTAAGATCTCTAGAATGTCTGCAAAGGAGACATCTTCAGAAGGGGAACAGGGGGAACCCTCAGAATCCTCTAAATCCGTGTCAGAGGTGACAGACTCAGGTGAGTCTATGTGCTTTCTCTTGCACTTTCTCTTCCTAGGGGGCTCCCCTGCCAATTCAGGAGAGGCCTCGGAAGAGGATGAGATCCCCACAGGGGATTCTTGAGGAGCTGGCTCTCTGCAGTCTGGGATGAGGGAGTGAGTAGACATTACCTGAGGCGCCGAAGAGGGAGGGACGGACGGAGCCGACTGTGGAGTTGAACCGGGTTCCAACACACTCCGCATGACCTCGAAAGCACCCCTGTCAGGCAGAGCCAGAGGTCTCCGCTCTGAAAAGCTGAAAACCTCCCTCGGCACCGACAGTGATGGCTCCGAGGCCGATGTCGGAGCCGAACTCACCAGCGCCGAAGCGCCGAGAGGGAGAGCGGGGTCAGACAAGGGTCCGATGCCACTCACCCCCCCCGGAGCCAATGAGGGAAGTCTGGCACCGAGATTCTTCCAAGGAAGAAATCGGAGCCGACGACGGAGCCAAAGACAATTGTATCGGCTCCGACGCTACCACAGTCTCGGGTCCGAAACGCCCCGGCTCCGAGCTCAAAGGAGTCGGAGGAGGAACATTTTGAGAGATAGGATTAAGCATCGACTGATGAGTCAGGCTCTGAAGCATCTGGGCCAGTGCCTCGGACTTAAGAAGTCGACTCACTACCCTCTGAAGGTCATGGTCAGAAAGTCTCGATGACCTAGAGGAGTGAGATCTATGGCTCCGTTCAGACAGCAAGGGAGATGCTGGAGCCGAATAAACGGAGCCAAGGGACGGTGACCTGGACCTCTTCCTAGATGTCGGTTCTGACGGTCTGTTCGGAGCCGACTCAGAGATTTCCAATACCTCGGCTCCAGCCGGAGCCAAGGGAACCACAGAAATAGAAGTTCGAGTCTCATCGGCTCCAGCCGGAGCCGATGTTGTAGCAGACTTTGATGTCTTAGGTGTCGACTCAGTTGCTGGAGTCGAAGACCTAGAAGCCTTAGAATGTTTGCCCGAAGAAACAGTCGGGGGACCCTCAGGCTTTAGCAAGCCCCGTAAAATGAGCTTATTTTTTCTTTCCTGCAGGACTCTAGGGCTGAAGCCATGGCATACAGCACAAGAGTCCTGCAGGTGTAAAGGTCCCAGGCAGTACACACAAGAAGTGTGACCGTCTGTCAGAGACATTTTCTGACAGCACGAGTCACACTTCTTGAAGCCTGAGACCTTCGAATCCTTAGACATTTCAAGGAACAAGTGCAATCACACACACACAAACACACCGATTACACTATTTATTAAAATAAAACTAATTTAAACTAATAAGTTTAGATAGTGTTTAAAAGTCCCTACAAAAACACATACACTTCAGGAGGGATGAGAGGGCCCGAAGGCCTAAGGGAAGAACAGATAAGTTCTTGTTGTAAGGAGAAGAGAAAAACAAGGAGGAGGGGATAAGAATCCTTTAAAAGTAAGGGGATACTGTCAAAAAACTAAAAACTTAGAAAATCCCTTTTAAATTAAACTGTTTTCTACACTAACCTGAAGCCGGTTGAAGCAACACACCTCGATAGCTGTAGCGGCAAACGAGATCTAAGGTATTACCGCCTAGCATTGTGGGATATAAGGGGAGCCTCGAGCCGGTGGAACCAACTCTCGAGCTTTTAGAGTGGCCGAGTCGGAGCCGAGGTCGGCTCCGAACCCATCCAGCAAGAATGAAGGCGAGATGGACAACTTAACATCAATGGTTAATAGTATCATTTTACTACATTTATAGTAGCACTCAAGCTTAGTTTCATTTTGTTTTTCACATCCTGCTTTTGGGTATGCTGTGTCTCATTAACTGGTAAGTCACGCAATTAACAGGAGGTGCTCCAAACAATGTAATGACCAAAGGAATTACTAGTTACAGATGGAAATATAGTAAAAAAAACTACCCTCACAAGCACGGTCACAAACATTACTATAATCTTAAATGTGATTTAATGTAAGCCCAGCTGCTTATGTAAAAAAGCAAAACACAATGGTCAATAGATTCACTGCAATGCATTTAAGGCAAACAAAATAAAATTTTCCCATATTTTCCTTTCATATGCTGTCTGTCAGTAACAGTCATACGATTAAAGAAGCCAGCCCCAAATAGTTATAACAAAGAACTACTGCAAATGGATACCTAATGAAATTTTGAGACTCACATTGATCAGTCCCAGCACACACACACACACACACACACACACACACACACACACACACACACACACACACAGACACACAAAAGAACATAAAGCAGAAGAGTGAATACTGAAATTTGCGCTTTTCCTTTGAACTTGTGTTTCGCAGAAAGGGTAAGCCTAAATCCCTGAACTTATTTATACCAGGTCAAATACTACCATACCTAGAAGAAAAGGGAATATTCAGAGAAATGACAATTTAGGGCTTAGTATATGTTAACTCTTAGTTTTCAGCCATTCTGTCTCCCATCTTGGGACTGGACAATGTGGGTCTGAAGTTTTTAAATAGGTACCCTGCAAATAGAAATGCAAGAAAAATAAAGTGAAGAACTGTTAACCTACTGAATCTGATTTGATATAAGTCAGGCAGTTCATGTGTTTTAAATAACTGAATAAAAAATACTGCAGAAAAAAGGATCGTTGGGAATAAACAGCATTATAGTCTTGATGGTCTGACAGTCATGACTTTGTCATATAGTTAGTATGAACATCACCCCAGATCTTCCCTGAAAAGAGGGTACTGGTCTAGTGGGACTAACTTGGTCAACAAAGAGTAAATAAAATAAAATAAAATAAAATAAACAAATTCTCCCTCTCTGATATCTTACAGTAAAATGAATAGCCAAATAAAAAGCAGGAATATTCACTTTATTTAGTTTTTCATAACTAAAAATATGACTTGGTGCAGTGTTTGTATGTGAAAGTAGGGGAAAATATTGTTGTATGGTAGTTTATGTTTTTAATAAAATAGATTTACTGTACACAAAAAGACAACCACAGAGAAGCAACAAGACTTACACTCCATGTTCCTAAGCACCTTGGAGAATATTAGGGTCCAACCTAAGACTCTCATACTGGGCGACTTCAACTACCCCTCCATTAACAGGGAAAACTACTCATGTACCAATACACTTGCCCAACATTTCCTGGAATTCATCAATTCCAATAACCTGGACCAGCTCATTCTTACCCCCACTAGAGGTAGCAACATCCTTGACCTGGTCATTACTAACATGGGCGACCGCTGCTCTACATCAATACTCGGCTCCTTCCTGGTTAGATCCGAGCACAAACTAATCACCTTGGAAATCCACATCCCTCCCACCCACCCCACCCCCACCCACGCATAGGTAACCACATTGAAAAACTTCAACAAAGCTAACTTTGGGCTCCTTAAAACAGAGGTGGCTAACTTCATGGCACCCATGCAAATGGAGAGTAGTTTCATGACCACCGAATCATACACCAATGCACTGTACGAACATGTACACAAATGCATGGATCTTGCCATACCCAACAGAACCAAGATGCTCTCCTACAAAAAAAGAAAGCCAATCTGGTGCACGTACACAAATGCATGGATCTTGCTATACCCAACAGAACCAAGACGCTCTCCTACAAAAAAAAGAAAGCCAATCTGGTGGCCCCCTGCTATAAACAAACTCTACAACAGAAGGAGGAAACTGATGCAGAATAAGGTGAAGTCCTAAGACTGGAAAAACTCCCTTATCAGCCTCAACAAAAAGTTGAGATCCCTCATCAAATCCTCTAAAGCTAGCTATGAAAACAGAATTGCAACAGATAGCAAAGACAACCACAAGGCCTTCTATAGTTATGTAAATAATGTCCACGGCAATACCCAGATTTGCTCTGAGCTACTGTACAATGGTACCTCTTATACTGAGCCAACAGATATTGCCAATATACTGGCCGACAGATTCAGTGCCAACTTTACCCCCCACCAAAGAACCAGTCACAAGACCAGTAGATTGCCAACTGCTGCACAGGTTAAAACAGCACTGTCCAAGGCCAAGAATACAGCTTCTATGGGACCTGACATTATCCCTGTCTGTGCTCTACATGAACTACAGAGTGAACTGGCACCTCACCTGTGTGTCCTATTCAATCACAGCCTCACCTCAGGCTTTGTCCCTACCGAATGGTGCACTGCTACAGTCATCCCTCTCCACAAAGGAGCAGCGACTACAGACCCTGAGAACTATCGCCCCCCATTAGCCTGACAAGTCTGATATGCAAAGCTATGGAATTCCCTAATAAACAGGGATATACGTAATCTCCAAACTCTGGATCCCACACAGTTTGGTTTTGTGAAGGGTAGATCATGCCTGCTCAACTTGGTCAACTTCTTTCAGTCAGTCAAGAGAGCTGTGGATGAAGGCAAGGTGGTTCATACAGCCTACCTCGATCTGGCCAAGGCCTTTGATACCATTCCTCATTCAGGAATCCTAGAAAAACTCACTAAGCTAGGCATCAATCCCTATATTACTAGGTGGGTTGCAAACTGGCTCACAATTAGAACCCACAGTGTAAAAGCAGCTGACTCCAAGTCAGACTGCCGACCAGTCACGAGTGGAGTCCCACAGGGTTCGGTCCTGAGTTCTCTCCTGTTTGGTATCTACTTCTCTGAAGTCCAGGCCAACACGAAGGGACTCTGGCTGACAAAGTTCGCAGACAATTGCAAGTTGGGAGCTATTATTAACTCCCCAAGTGATGTTGACATCCTACAGAAAGGCCTCACTGAGACCAATGACTAGTGTCAGAACCATGGCCTTAAGCTCAATGCCAAAAAATGTGTCGTCCTCCCCTTTGGGAAAATCCCAGTTCCCATGAATTACCATATTGATTGTAGTCCACTGATCACAAAAGGTATTATAAGAGATCTGGGAACACAGGTTGACAGTAACCTCTCTTTTGACCATCTCATTGCCACTGTGGTCAGAAAGCTGTTCTATGTGGCACATCTCATTACTAAGGGTTTTGCATCCAGGAAGAAAGAGTTCACCGTCTCCCTCTACTCTTCCCTCATTAGGCCAATCATTGAGTACAATGCCCTATTTGGCATGTACCTCACTAAAGACCTGCAACAACTGGAGAGGCCACAAAAGTACCTCAAAGAGGATCCTAGACCTTAACCATTTGTCCTATATGGACAGACTCAAAAAAACTCCAACTATTCTCTGTCTCACATCACCTGCTTAGAGACGATCTCTGCTTGACTTACAAAGCCATGTCTGTCCCAGCTCTGTTAGAAATGCTACATCTAAAGAAATCCCAGTCCCTCCATACCACACACTCCAGAGACCTCAACCTCATTACCACAATCAACAGAACATGCTGGAGGGACAGGTTCATAACCCAGAGACTGCTCATGCTATGGAATAGACTTCCCATACATGTCAAGCAGAGAAATCTTGATGAGTGGTTGGGAAATAGAAAATTCACCCCAGGGATCACTCCAGTGGCTTTACTCAACAGGGGCACTGGGAACTAAGGTCGGGTGGCACGATGCCAGGATAATCCTATGGGCTAGGCTTGTAAAGGCTCCACAGCCATTAGCCTAGTACACACCTATGAACCTATGATTGTGATCTTGTTTTGGTTATACTTCCCAGAGATACGTTATTCTCTGTGAAATATAACTGAGATATAATAGCTAAAGAGAGCTAAAATAAATATTTCACTTTATTCTATTATTGCAAATATCATTCAGTGCAGTATTTGCATGTTGATATTACAGTACCGTTGAAAACTTTGTGCCCTCTGATGCTATGATTTGAGCAGCTGAAGGTTCTAGCCTTGCAACCATGAAAAGCACAGAGTCAGAAGCCAGTAATGCTTACTTTATCTGAAAGTTATATTAACTGTATCATGCAAATGTGCATTTGTAAAAAGCTGGTTATGGAAAACCAATGCACCATTGCAATCTTGGTGTTTTAACAAGCTCTGTCTTCTGATACCCAATAGTAAGAAGTAATAGCCAAATAAAGACAACAATATTCACTGAGTCACATGACTAAGAATATCATTTAGTGCAATGTTTGTAAATGGATGCAAAAGACAACAGAATTTGATCTGTACTTCAGTTTTACTAATAAAGTGTTTTACTGCAAAAAAAAAGATGATCATGTGGAAGTAACCTATAGCATTAAGGTAGGCATGATTTGACAAGCACTGTTCTCTAACAGAAGATAGCGAGAAGTAACAGCCAAATATAGACAAACTAACACTTCACTTTATTTTATGTTATTGCAAATATCATTTGCTGCAGTGTTTGCAGGAGGATGTTACTGCTATGTTTAAGACCTTTAGTATTCTGCAATACTTGTCTCTGTCCAGCTGAGTGCTGTAGTAATTTCTTCTTCTTCTTCTTTCGGCTTTTTCCTGGTTAGGGTTCGCCACAGCGGATCATCTGTCCGCTCATGATTGGCAGTGGGGTTTTACGGTGTCGAGTTGCCAGCCCGGCGCCCAACCTTCCACAGAAGGCACACACACTCACACCTAGGGCCAATTTTAGAGTGTCCAATCCACCTAGTGCATGTCTTTGGGATGTGGGAGGAAACAGGAGCACCCGGAGGAAACCCACACGACCACAGGGAGGACATGCAGACTCCGCACAGAAGGCACCCCAGCTGAGAATCGAACCTGAGAACCTCTTGCTGTGAGGCGGCAACGCTAACCGCTGCACCACTGTGGCCGCCCTTGAGTGCTGTAGTCATCCAGCCTCAAAATGTACAGCGTCACGGGTATCAAAACACAGTAAAACAGCATTTTGAGGCTGTATTAATTGTATAGTGCAAATGTATGCTTGTAGAAAGATATTCACTGTGAAATGACATGCGTCATTATGCTCCTAGTGTTTTGATGGGCACTGCTCTGTGATAGTAAATATAAGGAACTGGAGCATTCACTTTATTTTTGTATGATTTCAAATACTATCCAATGCTGTGTCTGCATGTGCATGTAGCTGACATATTTTTGCTTTGCAGTTTATGTAGTTTTATTGCTGGAGAAATTACTTGAAGCTCTAATAAAAGCTGTTTCTGAGACCCAACAGTGAGAAGTAAAGGCCAAGTGTAGGCAAAATATTTTAATTTATAGTATGTGATTACAAATGTTTGGTGCAGTTTTGTATTTGGAAGTTACAGTGCTGATGTCACTGAATGAAGTATGGTGCTGGCCTCTTCATGGGTAAATGCAGTATTTATTCAATTGTGTGAAGTATACCATCTGGGGTTAATAAAATATAAAATCTGGAGGCTGTATTAATTCTAGCATGTAACTCCACAATTGTAAAAAAGCTGATCATGAGGAAACAGCATACAGCATTGTGGCTTTGATGATCTGACATCTATTAGTTAGAAACAACAAAATACAGGAATGCTCACTATTTTATATGACAGCAAATATCATTTCAATACAATATTTGCAACATCTGGATCTAAGAGATGACATATTTTTCTTTGCAGTTCATTTTTAACAAAACATGTGTGACTTGGATGTCCCTCCACTGTCAACCAGATGTAATGAGCCTCCAGTGGACCAGTAATCAAGGAGCCTCAATCCTCACCACTGGTGACAGTAGGGGATGTTCACTGGGAGGATAACAGGTATACAAACAGTATTTCCAGATGCAGCTCTCTGCATCAAGTGCAATTTCCCCCAAGAGTACACAGAGACCACAGTCAGATCAGGGCTGGTTTCTCTCTCTTTCTTCAGATCACCAATAAGACTCCCCAGTGCCACAGCTACAGAAGTGAGATCTCAGCTGAGTGACCAAGCTGAGAACTCCAGCACCCTCTCTGTCCAACAGGTGCTTCATGTCCCTCCCCAAGTAGCTGACACACATGCTTTTGGGTTTGATTTACACACGCATACACCTGGGACAAGCTGGCACAGGTTTACTAGCTATGCCCCTTCTGCCCAGACTATAAGGCAGTTATCACTGCCACCAGTCACTCCTTATCAGCTACTTTAGGGCCCTTAACAAAGGGTGTCCAATCTTACTGTGCAATATTAATACTAATACAAATGGTAGTTTGACCAAGAGCAAGGCTGTTAGGAGTGGCCCATACAGTGTCATTAAATAAATATGCAAGTGCTCTCAAAACTTAAATATCTCTACAAAGATCAGCTGCAATGAAAGGTCTAAATATATTTAATAACAAATAATAAAAGAACAAGACAATACTAAATATATATTCACAGTGATATCAGAGTTCAAAACCACAGAAAATATTTAAAACAACATTGCAGGACAGTCTCAAATAAATAAAGAAAAATACCTAAGCTTCACCATATTCCTGACCGAATCTAGGAGAATTAATATAACCTAAGAACTTACTAATAGAGCAAGACAGATGTTGTAGTGAATGGTTCTTCTCAGGTACAAGACTGAATACAGAATGCTCTGTCTCACTAAGAGACTTCTCAAAATAGTATCTCAAATATTACTACTGCGATAGCTTGCAGAATGACAATTTCTTGTCATCTGACTTATAATTCCCAGGCCAAAACCCCTATTGTTGAAGCTGGCAGCATTTAGCATCTATCTGTAAAAACATACAGATACATTCTTCTCCTCAGAGCTTTGGCAGATGCTGGAACTCAAAACAATTGCATTCCTTCATGTGTTCAAGACTAGTAATTAGTTCACCCTAAAGACAATACAGAAAGTTTCCTAGTACAGACATTGTGTCTCTTGCTGCATTGAAAACTGAAAGATACCATATTTTATGGCCTAGCCATAAAATTATTTAATTTCAGCTATTTTTCTGAAGTTTGCTGAACTGAAGCTATCCTCCTGTATTCCAGTTTCCACTGTTAAAATATATACATTTAACAGCTACAATAATGCATGTACATTTCTGTTCTTTCCAGTAAGGCACACTGTGGTTACATTTCAAACAGCACTTTGCGAATACCTTTTCAACACACACATTTGTACAAGCAGCTTCATATATGCATGACATACAGTTGTAATACATTTGTAACACAAGCATCTTATATAAATCATTTTGATATTCACCAATGACATAAAATTATTTACAAAATTCCAGCTAGCTGTGCTGGCATCATCTCCTTTTGTCACACTCCCCCCCCCCTTCGAAGACTCAAGATAGCTTTTCCAGTGACCCTTGAGGAACACTGCTTGAGAGGGATGAGCCTGTCTGTGAATACCTTACCCCATTCCTGTCTTGACATTCCAGCTGCCTTGGCATTACTGACCACATTACAGTGTTGCACTGTCATATCATATGCCTGCAGCCCTAAGCTCCACCATACTAAGTTGGGATTTTGCTGTCTGGCTCCCTGTAGCCATAGATCCCCCCTCAGACTCCTCCTGCTTTCTACTGGTATGGTTTCATCATGTTAACATGGTACAGTATGTGCCCCTGCCTCTTGCCTAGCAGTTCTGCCATGTAGTTAACATCACTGACCTTCCTTACCACTTTGAAGGTTCCTCCCATGCTGCCTGCAGCTTCTTGTGTCTAACAGGAATGAGAATCATAACCTGCTCTCCTACAGCATACTCTCTGGCTCGAGCATTCCTGTCATACCAGACCTTTTACTGCTGTTGTGCTTCTGCCAGATTCTCCTGGGCCAAGCCCATGATTTCCCTGAGCCTTGACCTGAGGGTTAGGATATATGGCACAATAGACTCCCTGTGGGATTCACACTCACCCTCCCAATCATTGAGAATCAAATCTAGAGGCCCCGTCACACTATTCTCATACAGCAACTAAAAGGGTGAAAAACCTGTGGATTCCTAGGGCACCTCTCTGTAAGCAAACAACAGATAGGGCAAATATTTGTCACACGTCCTCTTAAACTGGCCTGCAAATGCCTGTCACATGGTCTTAAGTGTAGAGTTTAACCTCTCCACAAGACCATTAGTCTGGGGATGGTAGGGTGGTGGTCTTTAGGTGCTTCACCCCACAGTGATTCCACAGACAAACCAGCATGTGTGACATGAAATTTGCACCTCTGTCAGTCAGTATTTCTTTTGGGAAACCTACCCTGCTGAAAATATCTAACAAAGCACTGGCCACCTTTTCTGCTTTGATGGAGGACACAGCCACTGCCTCAGGGTATCTGGTAGCATAATCTACTACCACTAGGATATATGCCTTCCATGTGGAACTTGGGGTACTCAGAGGCCCCACAATATCCATAACTACCCTCTGAAATGACTCCTCAATCAGAGGCAAAGGTATCAAAGAAGCTTTGACCTTGTTTCATGCCTTGCCTACTTTTTGGCGCTGCCCACAGGTCCTACAGTACCCTGTTACATCCTTGGAAATTCCAAGCCAATAAAAGTTCTGCATAATATGTGTCTTTGTACGCTTTACGCCCAAATGATCTGCAAAGGGAATATCATGGGCTATGGCTAGAAGTGCCAGACGGTAGGCTCTGAGGACTACTATCTTCTGCACTATCACACCTTCTAGCCCTCCCTCAGGGGTCCACTCTCTATACAGTAACCCTTTGTCCCAGTATACAGATTCCCATTTTACTTGAGAATCAGGCGCCTCCCTGGCTACCTCCCTCAAGGCTTGTAATGTACGGTCTGAGAGCTGAGCCTGTCTCAGCTTTCTCTTTGTAACCTTTCCCAGCTCCCTTTCATAGGAAGTCTGGTATCTTCTGACAGCAGTGCCTCACTGTCAGCCTGGGTGCTACTACTCATCTCTGCCTTTCCAGTCATTCTGCCCAAGGTAACATCAGTACTCACAGGCAGCTTAGGCTCACCTTCAGTCTCACTGCTACAGGAAGCTCCCTACCTGAAGTAGCCACCTCACCAGTCCTGGCTTCAAGTGTACAGTCTGTCTGGGTCCCCCTCAGGCTATCAGACCCAAGCCTGACTGCATACACACAAGGTACTGCATTATCAAAATCATTCCCTATCAGGACATCTGCACTGATATCCTTAAACACAGCTACCTGCTTGCTTCCTTTTCCACCCTCCCAGTGAAGGTGAAGTCTAGTTAAAGGCATTTGGAATGGGGTCCCTCCTAAAGCTCTGACTGGGGTAGACTGCCCAAACAAGTACTGCTCCTCTTTAACCATAGCAAGCTTCACAATGGTTAGGTCAGAGCACGTATCTCTCTTAGCAGTGGCCTGTTTCCCATCTACTAAGATAGTATATAACCTCTTGTGGTAGTTTAGTATCCTTGTTATCTACATATCACTTACCATGGGCATTCTGTCATTTCCACTTCCTGGCTCCCCTGCCTTTTGTTCCCCACCTTGCTTCCATGGATATCTACATGCTACATGGCCCCACTGGTCACATTTAAAACATTTAACCCTTGATCCTGAACTAGTGGCTTCCCCTGTTACTGATGGACTTTGGGGCAGTTTTGGCTGCCCAGCATGGGTTCCCTTAGATCCATGTGCAGCACTGGGTATCCCTTTCCTGTGCTACCCTGCTTGCTAGGTATAGGTCTCCTTTTTCCCACAACTCATCTGCAGTGCTGCATTCCCTAAATGCCAAAAAGATTCTCATGTCCTCGGGCAAAGTGGTACGGGCTTGCTCCCTCAGCAAAAGGTCTGCCAGCCCTTCAAACATAGTGACCTGACACCCACTCACCCACCTATGAAAATAAGTGCTTAACTCAGCAATATATTCACACACATTTTCATCTGCTTTGTGTCTAAGCTCACAAAACATTTTCCTATAAGCTTCAGGCGTCAACTTAAAACAGTCTAATAAACAAATTTATCTGTATTATAATTTAAGCAATCAGTATCAGACAATTAAGAAATAGCAGTTACAGCTTTACCATGGAGTAAGGGGGTCAGGAACTGTACCCAGATTTCTTGGTCAACATTATACTGTTTACATACCCTTTCAAACATATGATTAAAACTATCAAAATTATCACCCTCTGTAAAATGTGGAAGAAATGTACTGACCTTTACTGCTTCTGGGGTTTGGTTATTCCCTTCCCCATTAACTCCATGACCATGGCAAAGAGTCAGTATCTCCTTTTCATGTTGCCTCTGCCTCTCATTTTTTGTTTCGGCTTCCAGACATCTCAGTCTCTCTGCTGATTCTAATTCCAAATGCTGCAGGCCTCTGCTGATTCTGCTTTGACCTCCAAAAGCTGGAGTCTCTCTGCTGATTCTGCTTCTGTATGTTTGGCCTCCAGTTCAAGTGTCTTTAATTCTACATGCATTTTTAAGTCCTCTGAGGCAAAGTTAAACTGTCCATTTTCTGACCGTTGTACATCCCCAAGGCCAGTTTGGCTGCTGGTTGGTGATGCAGCTGTGGTTATGGGTGCAATCATTTTTCCTTTAGTCAGGTTGGCATGCCCCAGTCCTTTGGCTTGGCACATCTCAGGCAACTGGTTCCTTGTCAGCTTGCCATAATCCTCTGCTGACATCCTTGCCTGCTGTCCTTGACTAACTAAGCTAACAAAAAAATAAAACTATTGTGATATGAAACTCTGAATGTCTACCATGTGGCTGCTTGAGAGTGCAACCACCTTCTTTAGTGACCACTGTTTACAGGCTACAGTAATTCAATATCCACAGCACTGAATCCCAATATGTGTGATGTGGTGATCTCACGACTGCCAACCAAATGTGGCGTGGATATCCCACCACTGCCAAACAAATGTGATGACTGTCCACTGGACCAGTAATCAAGGAGCCTCAATCCTCACCACTGGCAACAATGGGGGATGTTCACTGGGAGGATAACTGGTACACACACAGTATTTCCAGATGCAGCTCTCTACATCAAGTGCAATTTCCCCTAAGAGCACACAGAGACCACAGTCAGTCTGACGCTGGTTTCTCCCTCTTTCTCCAGATCCCCAATAAGACTCCTCACTGGCACAGCTATAGAGTTGAGATTTCAGCTGACTGACCAAGCCAAGACCTCCAGCAGTCTCTCTATCCAACCAGTGCTTCGTGTCCCTGCCCAAGTAGCTGAAACACACAGTCTTTGAGGTTTGATTTACACACACACACACACACACACACACACACACACACACACACACACACACACACACACACACCTATGAGAGGCTGGCACAGGTTTACTAGCTATGATCCTTTCTGCCCAAACTATAAGGTACTGCCACCACTCACTCCTTATCAGCTACTTTAGGGCCCTTAACAAAGGGTGTCCAATCTTACTAGTCATATTAATACTAATACAAATGGTAGTTTGACCAAGAGCAAGGCTGTTAGTAGTGGCCCACACAGTGTCACCAAATAAATATGCAAGTACTCTCAAAACCTAAGTATCTCTATACAGATCAGCCACAATGAAAGGTTTAAATACATTTAATAATAAATAATAAAAGAGTAAGACAATATTAAATATATATTCATAGTGACATCAGAGTTCAAAACCACAGGAAATATTTAAAACAACATTGCAGGACAGTCTCAAATAAATAAAGAAATATATCTAAACTAAGTTTAACTATATTCCTGACTGAATCTAAGAGAATTACTATAACTTAAGAATGTATTAATAGAGCAAGGCAGATGCTGTGGTGAATGGTTCTTGTCAGATCCAAGACCGAATACGGAATGCTCTGTCTCACTAAGAGATGTCTCATAGTAATATATCGCATATTACTGCTGGGACACTTCTTGTCATCTGACTTAAAGTTCCCAGGCCAAAACCCCCATTGCTGAAGCGGCAGAATTTAGCATCTACCTGTAAAAATATACAGACAAGGGCTTCTCCTCAGATCTCTGGCAGATGATGGAAATCATGAAACAATTGCATTCTTTCAAGACTAGTAATTAGTTCACCCTAAAGACAATACAGAAAATTTCCTAGTACAGACAATGTGTCTCTTGCTGCATTGAAAGCTGAAAGATACCATCTTTTATGGCCTATCCATAAAGTAATTTAATTTCAGTTATTTTTCTAAACTTTGCTGGACTAAAGTTAACCTCCTGTATTCCAGTTTCCACTGTTAAAATATATACATTTAAACAGTTACCATACTGCATGTACATTTCTGTTCTCTTCCAGTAGGGCACACTGTGGTTACATTTCTAACAGCACTTTACAAATACCTTTTCAACACACACGTCTGTACAAGCAGTTTGATATACACATGACATACAATTCTAATACATTTGTACCACAAGCATATTATATAACTCATTTTGATATTCACCAATGACATATAATTATTTACAATATTCCAGCTAGCTGTGCTGGCAGTATCTCCTTTCATCACATGTTTTATTGAAGAAAAAAATGTGATTATGGAAAACTAATACACTATCCATTATGACTGTGATGTGTTGACAAGAACTGCTTTCTAGGACGAGATAGTGAAATGGAATTGCAAAATATAGGCAGCAGGAAGTACACTTGTGTAAAATCTTAACATAACAGTAGATGTCTTTGCCTTCACTGCTGTAGTATTCTTAACAGATGGGATTCCCTGCAGTGGAAGTCTGGACAGTCTACCAAAGACTACTTGTTGCTTTTTAAAAGGTACACTGAACATCACCCAAACACCCGTTGCATAGTGTAGGGCATAAAGGTGACGTTCAGGCCTACCATAATCAGAACTGAATGCCCCAGTAGAAACACAGTCCAACAATTCCAAGAGGTAACCTGCACATCCAAGAAGGCAAAAGACTAGGGGGAATGGAAGGAGGGAACGAATAATGCAGCAGTGATGGCAAAGACATCTACAGTTATGCTAAGATTTGACACAACTGTACTATGTCCTTACATTCACTGCTGCAGTATTCTTAACAGACTGGAGAGTGCTAAAGCTCAAGAGGAAACTTTGGAAGGGAAGGCACAGAAGAGCCTCCTAAAAAGCCATGAAGTATGGCACTGGCAAAACCAGCCCTAGCTCTAGAAACACCATCCAACTTGTAGTGCTTAGTAAAGGTATGCACAGAACTCCAGGTAGCTGCCTCAATAATAGAATCAGTATCTAAGCCCTTGAAAAAAGCATCCACAGAAGCCATAGCTCTAGAAGAATAAGCCTTAACTGAAGAAGGAAGGCTCTTGCCATGAAAAGTGCAACAAAAGGAAATAGCCTTAGAAATCCAAGAAGAAATAGTTTGCTTGGATACAGCAACACCCAAAGTTCTAGGATGAAAAGAAGCAAATAACTGATCAGTTTTCTAACAGCCTCAGTTTTACCCAAATAAACCCTGAACTGCATATGCACGTCCAAAGTATGTGGCACCCTCTCACTGTCAGATTGCGGATATGGGAAAAAAGTAGGCAGATTAATAGATTGATTCAATGATAGCTCATTCACCACCTCATCCATAAAAGAAGGGTTAGTGCACAAGGACACCCTGTCCTCATTAAAGACCAAAAAAGGAGGACAAGCCTAAAGGGCCTGCGACTCAGGCACCTGTCTGGCAGACATAAGAGCTAACAACAGTCTTCCAGGAGCAATGTATCAAGGAGATTGAAGCAGCAGGCTCAAAATGAGCCCGAGTCAACTTCTCCAAAACAAAATTAAGATCCCAGGTAGGAGGAATAGGCTTCCTGGAAGGTCTAATATTATGGGTGCCTTTAAGAAATTGTTTAACCTCAAATCTAGAAGCTAAAGGAAGAGAAAAGGGCAGAAAAGATGAGATAGCTGATAAGTGGGCCTTAATATAAGAATAAGCCAAACCAGCATTGAGCAACTCACACAATTAAGAGAGAACCAAAGGAACATCCACAGTAAGTGGGACAAGGTTACAAGAGACACCAAATAAAAACCCTCTTCCATTTGGATAAGTAGGATTTCCTAGTAGTACGTTGTCTGGCCTCCTGCAGGACTTGCAGTACTTCCTCAGAAAAAAAGATGTCTGTGAGGAATCAAAATGATCACTCACAGTATCAGCTGAAGTGTGGACAACAGGTGGGGATGGATGAGTGATCCCCTGCCTTGTGTAGTTAGATCCACCCTGTGAGGTAACTTGTGATGATTGCCGCTGGCTAGAAGCAGAAGTAGAGAGAATCAGTACTGTTGCAGCCAAAAGGGAGTCACCAACAAGATTTTGGGAGCATCCTGTAGAATCTTGAACAGGACTTCAGAATGAGAAGAAGGAAAAGGAATGCATAAAGAAACATCCCCTTCTGAAAAAAATGAGAGGAGTCCACCTTCCACACCAGAAGACCTGAGACTCTGGCACAAAACAGAGGAAGTTGTCTGTTTAGAGGGGAGGCAAAAAGATCCACTTGAGGTGTACCCACTGCTGGATAATGTCAAGAAACATATCCTTGTGAAGCATCCATTCATGGGACTGAGTTATGAACCTGCTCAGAGTGTCTGCCACAATGTTCTGACTGGAAGGGATATAAACTGCCTATAAAGTCACTTGATATTTGACAGCAAGATCCCATACCAGTAGTGCCAAGCAGCAAAGAAGATAAGATCTCATTCCTCCCTCTTTGTTGATATAACTCATCACTGTGGTATTGTCAGTGAACACCTGGAGAGACTCTGGACAGAAAAAGGATGAAAGGCCTGAGGAGTCAGCAGAAGAGCTCTCATCTTTTTGACATTGTTGTGCTCCTTCTGCTGATGAGGCAACCACACCCCCTGTACTTTTAGGGAGGCAAATGTCGCCCCTATCCCATGTGTGAACAATTCCTGAGAGGGAAGAGGGGGATGAAAAGGGATCCCTAAATTCAGAGACAACTGTTGAATCCACCAGTGAAGTTCCTGTCTGAGGCAAGGAAGAAGAGGAACTACAAAATCTAGAGGATGTGCATGACAGAGCCACACTGACTTCAGAAAACACTGAAATGTTCTCATATAAAGTTTGACAAAAGGGAGTATTGAAAAGGTGGATTACATGAAACCCAGAGCTCTCAGAAACTCCCTGGTGGTAATGGAAGCCAGAGGAAGAAAAGTTTGAAAGAAAGGAATGAAAGCTAAGGCCTTTGGAGGGGGCAGTGATGCAACCATTGGCACCGTCTGAATACTGCAACCCAGAAAAATATAATCTTGAGAAGAAGACAAAGAAGCCTTTTTGAAATTTATAGTGAACCCCAGGCTCTGAAGAAGGGAAACAGCAAAATGAAGATTTTGCAAAAAGGTCTCTGGAGATGACGCCCGAATCAATAGGTCATCTAAGTAAGGAAATATTTGGATTCCTCAAAGCCTGCAAAAAGTAATCGCAGGAGCAAAGCATTTGGTGAACACCCAAAAGGCAGTAGAAAGGCCAAAGTCCAAAGCAGGGAACTGAAAATGCCAGGAAGCAACAGAGAAACGCAAAAACTTCCTGAAAAGAAGATGGATTAGAATATGGAGATAAGCATTCTTGAGATCCAGAGACACCATATAGTCCTAAGGAAACAAAAGAGAGGAAACAGAATCTGAAGTGACAACATCCAAAAGGAATGCAGTTTTAGAAAAGTGTTTAGATGAGACAGATCTAGAATAGGTGTCCAAGTGTCCTCTTTTCTGGTCACTAGAAATAGTCTGGAATAGAACCATTTCCCCCTTTGGGACACAAGTACCTCTTCAATAGTACCCTGAGTCAAGAGATTTTGAAGAATCTCTAGGAAAAAGGAAAGTTGTTCCCATGGAGGCTGAGGAATGCCCATAAAAGGAGAATGGACTTTCCACACCATGAAGTATCCCTGACGAATAATCGACAGAACACAAGAATCCAGAGTGATCTGAAGCCAAACAGGAAGAGAAAGAGAAAGGCGAAGAGAAAGAGGAATGTGGCTAGAAAGAGATGAAGAGTCATACTGACCAGGTTTGTCCAGAAAGGAAAACTTCAGAGTCCCTGAAAACTGAGAAGCCATAGCAGGTGGAGCACTTTTGCCACTCTTCCTGCCTTTAGTAGAGGAGCAGAATTGCCTAAAAACAAAGGCAGGCTTAGCAGGGTAGTTTCTCTGAAATTTAGACATAGGAGAAACAAACTCATGTTTAAGCTCCTGTAAGGCCTTACCCTTATCCTGAAAGGACATAAACCAGCAGCAGCTTCCCCGAACAAAAGTTTAAAATCCAGAGGAGCATCCATCAACTTAGCTTTAATATCATCAGGTAGAGGCTGAAGCCTAAGCCAAGAATACCTCACTACTGAACCAAAAATAGCAGCCATAGAACAGGCATCTGCTGCATCATACCTGCATTTAATAGAATGATGAATGACTTGAGAGGAAGTCCCTAGCAAGGAAAGAACAGAAGTTTTACCCTCAGAGTCTGAAAAATCAGAAATAAATTTACAGGCCTGAGAAATAAGAGCCAACACATACGTAGACATATGGTTCTGATAATTAATAGCCCTAAAACAGGGTAGCAGAAGTGTAAACCTTCTTACCCAACCTTTCCATAGTTCTACTATCCATGTCAGAAGACAATAACTTGGGCAAAAGAAGTAACTGAGATGGCTTATCAGAGGCTACAGACATGACAGAGGGATCAGCATCAGGACATTTATATAGGAAAGAATTAGAAGTTATGTACCTACCATAACGTTCCATGTTAGTTGTCTTCTCTCGCCTTCTTTCTTGCTGGATGGGTTCGGAGCCGATCCTCGGCTCGACTGCACTTGCTTTAGCTCGAGAACTCCTTTTACCAGCTCGAGGCAACCCTATATCCCATGATGCAAGGCGGAACTACCTCAGATCTCGTTTGGCAGCTAACTTACCCTGCTAAAGACTATCCTAACAGAATTAGGAACAATGGTTCCTAAAAGAAATCCTCATAACAACGTACCGGAGGAAACAATCTAATAGGAACTCTCCAAGATCTGTCCAGGCCAGGGGGAAGGTGGGAGGGACGCAAGAAAGAAGGCGAGAGAAGACAACTAACATGGAACGTTATGGTAGGTACATAACTTCTAAATGTTAAGTTGTCAATCTCGCCTTCATTCTTGCTGGATGGGACCGCGTCCCTAGCACCTGTATCCCGGGTGGCTCAATGGAAAGTACAGTTTTGTACCTACCATAAATGTAGATGTTCGAAGATTCACATTGCTGCAGTCCTTACACTTGGGTAGTCCGCTATCCACGGTCGGCCCGAATATCAAAGTATAAGGCTGACGTCGGTCAGGGCGCATTTAACTGACGTCAGGACGTCAGGGTACAAATGCGCATGACCGGCGTCATATCCTCAGTCTTTTCTTGCCCCAGATGTCAGAAGACCTTAAAAAGAAAGGTCAAAACCAAAAGACAGCAAACAAATAATCAACCACCCATGCACTAACTATATGTACAATATATATAATACACACAATATGTACAACCCAACCCACACAACCACCTCCAAGAACAGAGGGGAAGGAGGGAGGGTAAATTGGACTGCAGCAATGTGAATCTTCGAACATCTACATTTATGGTAGGTACAAAACTGTACTATGTTCTTCATCTCACATTGCTGCAGTCCTTACACTTGGGTAGAATCCCAAAGCAGAGATAAGGGAGGATGGCTAACTATAAGGAAGCAGGAGCTGACAAAATGCCCTGCAAAACCGCAGTGGCAAAACCAGCCCTGGACTTAGAGTAAAGTGGCAGGTGATAATGCCTAGAGAAGGTATGCACAGAACTCCAAGTAGCTGCTTCCAAAATATCCTTGGTTGCCACCCCTCAAAAAAGCTGTGGAAGTGGCAGTAGCCCTAGTGGAATGAGGCCTAATCCCAGCTGGAACCTCCTTGCCATGATGGGAGTAACAGAAAGCAATGCAAAACCCAATCCACTTAGAAATAGTTTGTTTTGACACAGGCTTGCCCTGAGAACTCAAAGCAAAAGAAACAAACAACTGCTGAGACTGCCTGAACCCTTTAGTTCTGTCCAAATAATAACGCAACTGCCTGTGTACATCCAAAGTGTGCAAAATCTTTTCCCCTTATTTTGGGGATTTGCATAAAAGTAGGCAAATGAATAGTCTGGTTTAAAGCCACACTAGAAACCACCTTAGGCATAAAGGAAGGATTAGTACGTAATGATACCCTATCCTTATGGAAAATCAAGAAAGGCTCAACTGCCATAAGGGCCTGCAATTCAGAAACCCTTCTTGCAGAGGTAATGGCCAATAAAAAAGCAGTCTTCCATGATAAATATTTCAACTCAGCAGTAGCTGCAGGCTCAAAAGGTTGTAGAGTGAGTTTCTCCAACACAAAATTGAGATCCCAAGCAGGAGTAGGAGCTCTTCGTGGGGGTCTTATATTCTTTGCCCCTCTAAGAAATTGCTTGAACAAAGGATGAGAAAACAATGGCGGGTTGCAATCATAGTGAGCTGAAATTGCTGCAGCATGAACTTTAATAGAAGAGAAGGACAAACCTTTGTCCAGTAACTCAGTAAGATATTGAAGAGCCACACTTAAATTAGGCTCAGAAACATCAAAATCCTTTGCTGCACTCCAAAATAAAAATCTCATCCATTTATCTGCGTACACTTTCCTTGTACTAGGCCTTCTAGCTTCCAAAATCACATTCAAAACTTGTTGTGGAAGTTGAGACTCTCTGTGGTTCAAAACAGAATATGCCAGGCTGTTAGGTGAAGAGAGTGAAGTTTGACATTGAGCAAATGGCTGTCCTCCTGTGACAACAGGTGTGGAATCGAAGGCAAAGGCCATGGAGGCTTCCGTACTAGACTTCTCAGTAATGGGTACCAGTGCTGTCGAGGCCAATCTGGAGCTATTAAAATCATCCTTGGCTTGTCCTGTCTGACCTTCAGAAGTACCTTTGGGAGGAGAGGCAGAGGTGGAAAGGCATACACATGAAGATTGCTCCAATTGAAAGAAAGAGCATCCACTTTCCAAGCTGTGGGATGAAACCTTTTTGTGCAAAACTTTGGCAGCTGATGGTTTAGCGGAGAAGCGAACAGATCTATGTCTGGAGTTCCCCATGACACTGTCAATTTCTGAAATACATGAGGATCCAATTTCCACTCGTGGGGATCCATAATTCGTCTGCTCAACACATCTGCTAAGGAGTTCTGTGCTCCTGGCAGAAACCTTGCCTGAAGATTGAGCTGTAAACTGAGAGCAGTCTCCCACAAAATCATTGTTTGCCTGCATAGAGGATAAGAATGCGTTCCCCCTTGCTTGTTGATGTACCACATGACAGTCGTGTTGTCTGTTAGAATCAACACCTGTCCTGGAAGAAGGAATTCCTTGAAAGCTATTAATGCAAACTGGACTGCTAACATCTCCTTCATGTTGATATGTAGATGTTGTAGTCTGACAGGCCACTTGTTTTGTATCCATTTTCCATTCAGATGAGCTCCCCAAGCTTTGTCTGAGGCATCTGTCGTTAAAATCTGACTTGCCTCTGGCCGGGTCACAGAGAGTCCCTTGTTTAGGTGACATTCCTGAGCCCACCACAAAAATTCCTTCTGAATGCAAGGTATTATTTGAATGACAGTGTCCAGATCCTGGCAGTGCTGTGTTCATACATTTTTGAGATACCATTGTAGCTTCCTCATATGCAGTTTGGCATTGGGAAGCACCAGAATACAAGATGCCATGAACCCTAAGGCTTGAAGGACTGTCCTTGCAGTCAGCCCGGACTGATGAGATAGTTGATGGAAGTAAAGGGATAGACTCTTTTGTTTGTCCGGGGTTAAAAAGGCCATCTGGGCTGCTGTATTCAGTCTCACACCCAGAAAGCACATGTCTTGAGAGGGTACTAGACTGGACTTTATTTCGTTCACAGAATACCCTAGGCATCTTAGCACTGGTATCACATATTCCAAATGACGAAGAAGCTCTTCCCTTCCTTGAGCCAGAATTAGGCAGTCATCCAAATAAGGATAGATCTGTATTCCTTTTAGTCTGAAGAAAGCTATCACTGGAGCCAGAACTTTCGTGAACACTCTGGGCGCAGTAGATAAGCCAAAGGGCAATGCAGAGAACTGATAGTGAGAAGTCCCAGCTCGAAAACGCAGATACTTTCTGTAACTGAGTCTGACAGGAACATGAAGGTAAGCCTCCTTGAGATCTAAAGTTACCATCCAATGATCTTTGCCCAGCAGAGGTAAAAGCTGCTGCAACGTCAACATTTTGAACTTGGGAATGTCCAGATAAGTGTTGAGGATAGATAAATCCAAAATTGGTCTCCACGTGTTCCCCTTCTTTGGTACTAGGAACAGGCGAGAATAAAATCCTAGGCCCACGTCTGGTAGAGGGACCGGCTGTAAGGCCCCTAGTTGGAGCAACAGAGAAACCTGTTTGTGAGCCTCTAGTCTTAGTTGAGGAGGAACGTCTGGCATGCCTTTGAAAGGAGGCAAGGTATGGAAATAAAACCTGTAGCCGTGGTGTATGATATCCAATACCCATCTGTCCTGGGTAATTAAACTCCAATTTTCTTTGAAGAGTGCCAACCTTCCTCCCAAAGGTGCTGCCAGACGAGCAGGCTCTGGCAGCTGAAAAGGTAGGTCATTGGGTCTGTTTACAAAAGGACTGACCCCTGCCCTCACCTGAAGCCTGTGCAGGAGAACTCCCTGTTCTAGGCCTGAAAGAGCCCTGAGCTCTGCCCTTACCACGTCTAGATCTACCCCTAGACTGGGAATCATAAGAAGGATACGTCCACCCCTTAGTAGGCCAATTTCTACTAAACTTTGGAGGCTGGACTTGCAAAAAATCTTTAACAGTCTGCATAGACTTAGCCTTGTCTTCCATTTTCTTTAAGACTGTCTCAACAGGAGGCCCAAACAACACGTCAGATTGTAAAGGAGCATCTAAAATCCTTGTTTTAACATGTTCAGACAAATTCTGATCCCTCAGCCAGGCGTGCCTGCGAAGAACAGTCCCAGTGGCAGCCACCCTAGACGAGGCCTGTACAGCATCAAAACCACATTGCAAAGAATGCTTACCCACCTGTTCAGAAACATGGACTAAATCTTGCAACTCTTTACAATCAATACCAACTGCCAGAGCATCAATCTTAGACTTCAATTGTGAAAGGAGATAGTTTTGGTATTTCAACATGTGAAACTGGCAATTCAGAGCCCTTATAGCAAGAGTGGAAGAAGTATAAACTTTCTTTCCCCATCTATCCAAGGCCCTAGCCTCCTTATCTGTAGGAACCGGATTCTTAACAACAGAAGCCTTAACACCTTTAGGCCCCTGACTAACAGTTTCTGGGTCTGCCCTAGGACTCTTAAAAAGATACTTGTGAACGTCAGGCACCCTGTAATACCTATCCGCTTCAGCAGGAGCAGGACGCAAAGAATCAGGATTAAGAGAAGCCTCTGTAAAACATCTTCCACTACATCCAAAACAGGAGGTATAGCCAAAGGCCTATGCTGGGGTAAAAACAGAAATTCCCTAAGCCTTTTCCTGGAATCAGAGAAGTCCTGACCTTCCCACTTAAAATGCTCCCTCATGGAATGAAGAGTTTCTGAAAAAGAAAAATCCTCAGGAGGAGTAGCAGAAGGAGTAGAATCATCCACATCAAAATCAGAATAAGGAGAGTACTCCTGCAAGTCTTCAGCCGAAGACTCTGAAACATCTGAAGCCTGCTCTAAACCCCCCAGCTCAGGCTCCACCCTAGGTCGTTTAGCAGGAGGGGGCATAGAACCCCTGATCAAAGTAATCAAATCTTCTGCCATTTTAAGCATATGCTTTTTGGGCATAGCACCGGAAGAGCTAGGGGTAACACCAACTGAAGCTAAACCTGGCCTGCCCCTGGGAGAAGCCTTAGTAACAGAAGGAGAGGGCCTAGCCACCTTAGGAAGGGAGGGGAGTATAGTAACCTGCGAAGCCCCCTCAGCCTGACTTGCCTCCTGAGAGGCCACATCTTGCAACAATAAAGTCTCACTCTGGGAACACAAAGAAATCTCCGGTGGAGCCACAGGCTCCACCGACACCTCTAAAGAACCGGCGTCCGTTACAGACGGTTCTTCTAGCCTAGGCTTAACTGTCTTGTCCTTGCGCTTCTTCGAGGAAGCGGGCGTCGGAGCATCCGACGGCATTTTATAATTGCACCGCTTCCCAAAGACTAACCTAGCACAATCAAACCTTCTCTTTATAGTGCGTTTGTTAAATCTAGCACAAGGGCGACAGCCAACAACGTCGTGCTCAGGCCCTAAGCAAGGAATACACAAAGTATGATAATCTCTATGCGGTATCTGTTTCCCACAAGAAACGCAATTATTAACTTTTTCTGACATCCGGTAAATGACTGAGGCAAGAAAAAACAAAAATATTCCCCAACGGGGTACTTAGCCAACTTTGAACTCGGTCTGAAACTTCTAAATCGAAAAATTTCAGAACGCCAACCGGCACTTGCAATGCTGCTTCTGCATCGGACCATGCGGCAAAAAAGACTGAGGATATGACGCCGGTCATGCGCATTTGTACCCTGACGTCCTGACGTCAGTTAAATGCGCCCTGACCGACGTCAGCCTTATACTTTGATATTCGGGCCGACCGTGGATAGCGGACTACCCAAGTGTAAGGACTGCAGCAATGTGAGATGAAGAACATCAGACTCTTGAGAACTGTGGAACCAAAACTGGCCCTATCTCTGGAGGCCAAATCCAACTTGTAATGAGAGACAAAGGTATGAGGCGTGGCCCAAGTAGCCGCTGCACAAATGGTATCAATGGGTAGCCTATCCTGAAAGGCTGCAGAAGTGGATAGACTCCTGGTCGAGTGTGCTTTTGGCTTAGAAGATAGTTGTTTGCCTCTGAGAGAGTACACATAGGAAATGGTGGAAGTCAACCATCTGGATAAGGTCACTTTAGAAACTGGAAGACCTATCCTGTTTTCTGCATAGGAAACAAACAATTGGTCCGATTTTCTAATTTGTTTAGTTCTATGCAAGTAGTACCTGAGCTGACGATGGACATCTAAAAATGCAGTTTCTATTCAGCTCTGTCGAATAGTTAGGGAAAAGACTGGTAGATCTACAGATTGGTTAATATTGGTTTGAGATACAACCTTGGGGAGAAAGGAAGGGTTAGTTCTTAACGATACCCTGTCCTTATGAAAAACCAAATAAGGTGAACGAATGCAGAGAGCTTGAATCTCGGAAACCCTTCTTGCAGAAGTGACAGCCAGTAAAATATAGTTTTCCACGTCAATAACTTCAAAGAACATGAAGCAGACGGTTCAAGGGAGGTAGTATCAAGGATGCCAACATTAAGTTTAGATCCCATTGCGGAGGAGGATGCTTTATAGGTGGTTTTAGGAGAAAAACTCCTCTCAAAAAGGCCTTGCATAATCTATGAGACATAATGTTATTGTCATGCAAGCCAACATGATACTTGGAAATAGTAGCCAGTTGTACTTTGACTGTAGATGACGAGGATCCTGAATGAAAAACCTCCGCCAGGAAATCTAAAACAGAATGTATGGGAGCAGTAAAAGGATCAATATTTCTGGAGTTTGCCCAAATCAAAAAACGGCGCCACTTGCTAGCATAAATAGTCCTAGTGGATGACTTCAAAGAAGACACTAAAATGTCTCTGACTGAGTCAGAAATCATTGGTAGCCTGGCTAGGGAAGGAAGTGGAGCAACCAAGCAGTGAGGCTGAGAGAATGAATGGCCCGGTGCTGCTGACCCGACTGGTGGATCAAAAGATCCGGAACTGGGTCCAGATGCCAGGGCTGCACCAGAAGGTGACGATGCAGAGACGGAAACCAAATTTGTCGAGGCCAATATGGAGCAATGAGGATCAATTTGGCTCTCAAAACGGTGGCTTTCTGAATGACTTGTGGAATCAAGGGAAAGGGAGGAAAAGCATAAAGAAGTCCCCGAGGCCAATCCTGGGTTAGAGAGTCTCTCAAGGGTTGACCTGGAAGGGGAAATAGAGTGAAATAGTCTGGGCACTTGTTGTTTTGAGGGGTAGCGAAAAGATCGCAACAAGGAGTGCCCCACTTCAGAAAAATCTGATCCACTACAGATTGATTGAGAGACCACTCGTGAGGCATCAGAATAGATCTGCTCAGCCTGTCCGCCAATAGGTTGGACCTGCCGGGATGTGCGTTGCTATCAGAAACCGCTGAGAAGAGATCGCCCATTGCCAAAGTCTGAGAGCTTCTCGACATAACGGATAGGACCTGGTTCCGCCCTGTTTGTTGATGTACCAGACCACGGACATGTTGTCCGTTTGTACTGCAATAGTCCCGTGGGAAGAAAGTCGCCGAGGGCTTGCAACGTTAAAAGCACTGCTCTCATCTCCAGGACATTTATGTGCAGATGGTATTCTATGGGTTGCCACGTCCGTGGACCATCCTGCCCTGATAATGCCCCCACCCGATCAGAGAGGCATCCGTAGTGACTGTGGCAACTGGAGGAGGGGAATAAAGGGTCGGCCCTGATGAAGAAGAGGGGAAGATATCCACCAGCCCAGATGAGCCCTGCGACTGTGTGACTAAGATTTCGTGTCTCATCGGAAGATTGTGGTACGACCACTGCGTGAATAACATCCACTGCAGGAGACGCATGTGGAAGCGAGCCAGTGGTAGAAGAACAATGGCCGCAGCCATAAGACCTAGAACCTTCAGGACAAATCTGGCTTTGATCTTGTTGCTTTGTAACAGAAGCCGAACAAATTTTTGGATGTCCAGAATTCTTTGATCTGTTAGTCTGGCTAACATTTTGACGGTGTTTAATTCTGCGCCTATAAAGGTGATAGATTGGCAAGGCAGCAGAGAAGATTTTTCGAAATTTACTGAAATTCCCAATTTCCTGCAAAGCTGTAGGGTGTAGTCTCTGGACTGAAGAAGCTGACACTTGGTGGTGGTGGAGAGGAGCCAGTCGTCCAAATAAGGAAACACTTGGAATCCTAGACGTCTCAGGTGAGCTGTGACCACTGCCATGCATTTGGTAAACACTCTGGGGGCTGAAGTGAGGCCAAAGGGCAGTGCTCTGAATTGGTAATGACTGGTCCCTAGCCGAAAGCGGAGAAACCTTCTGGAGCGTCTGTGAATCTTTATGTGATAGTACGCATCCTGAAGGTCTATAGAGCACATCCAGTTGTCCTTGCCCAGAAAGGGCAGAATGGACTGAAGCGTGACCATCCGGAATCTTGCCTTCTTGACAAATCTGTTCAGATTGCTCAGGTCTAATATTGGTCTCCAATCTCCCGTCCTTTTGGGGACCAAAAAGAATCTTGAGTAGACGCCGGATCCTACTTGGTCTGTCGGCACTGTCTGGACGGCTCTTTTTTCTAGGAGTTTTGAAACCTCCTGTTCTGCCAAATCCCTTTGACCGGGTGAGATGTCTGGAAGGGATTGTAGAGGTACGGGAAACCTTTCGAAGGGGATCTTGTAACCCTCGGATATAATCGACTGTACCCACTTCTCTTGGGATAGGGATTGCCAGGCTACTGGGTACAGTGAAATCCTTCCCCCGACTGCCTCCAAGGGTGGACAGTCGGGCAACACCTCAGGGATGCTGAAAAGGCTTCTCAGGAAGAGACTCCCTGTTGCCCTGGTTCTGAGGACCCCCCTGCCCTTAGGGCGGCGTCTATTATTGTTACCCCCTCTGCCTCTGGGGGTAAACTGACCACGTGTGTCCGGTGTAGCTCCTTTGGCTTTACGGAACCACATCTTCCCCCCCTTCTGACCCTTGGGATATGGTCTAGAAGGAGTGGAAAATTGGACTCCAACGGCAGAAAGAGTTTTACCGTCCTACTCACACCTGGTCAAGGTATCCTTCACCTGAGGTCCGAACAAAGCTGAACCATCAAAGGGGGTATTAGTGAAGGACGCCTTAAAGGGGTCCACAAAATTACACAGCCGCATCCAGGCTTGGCGTCTAAGAGCAACTCCTGTGCCTGCGGCCCTGCTCCATCGGCCGCATAAGATATGAGCCGCATGGAGGAGTTAGATATGGAATTCAGGATAGCAAGCTGTGAGGCAATCTTTTCCTGAGCCCCAGCAGCAGAAGGATCCTGGACTACTTCACCCAGTTCTTTGAGAATATCTCGTTGAAGCCTGGTGAAGTGACAAAGATAATTCAGCGAACGCATAGCAAAGGTCGCTGAAGAAAACATCCGCTTTCCATACCTGTCCATGGTCCTAGAATCCTTGTTAGGAGGATGAACAGGTACTGAAGGATCTGCCAGTTCCTTCTTAGTGGCCGCCGCCACCACCATAGCATCCACAGAGACACCTTTGGAAAGGAACTGTTTATCCGAAGGGGCCGTAATGAATTTGGATGGTCTTCTGGGGACAGGTTCCACAGAATCTGGAGCCACGCCTTCCGAGCCACTACCTGCATAAGTGGGTCGAAAGGCGGAGACACCCAGGAGGTGGAGGGTCGGGATCCAAAAGCCTCCAGGTATACCGACTCATCCTCAGAGGGGTCAATGGAGGCCAATTCCCCTCTGTTTGAGGAGCTCAAGGATGTCTGAAAAGGAGACATCCTCAGAGGGGACCGTGGGAACCCTCCGACTCATCTAAGTCGGTATCAGATGTAGTAGACTCAGGGAGTCTGTGTGTTTCCTCTTACACGTCCTCTTCCGAGGGGGTTCCCCTGCAGGATCAGGAGAAACCTCGGAAGAGGAGGAAATTCCCAGTGGGGAAACCTGGGGCGATGGATCCCTGGGCCTGTGAGCAAGAGGTTGGCAAGAGGCATCTGCAGGCACTGAAGAGGGAGGAGCTAGAGGGATGGACCGTTGACCAGGCTCAGAGGCCAGGACACTCCTCATCACCTCAAAGGCTCCTCTCCCCGGGAGGCCGGAACACACCCGCTCCGAAGAAACAGGAATGGCCGGCTCCAAAGAGAGAGAAGGCTCAGAGGCCGATGTCGTCGCCGAGCTTACCAAAGCGAAGCCCCGAGAGGGAGAGCGGGGTCGGACAAGGGTCCGATGCCACTAGCCCCCTCGGAGCCGACAGTGGAAACCTGATGACCGGATCCCTCCAAGGAAGGTCTCAAGGAGGAGATCGGAGCCGAGGATGACGGAGCCGAAGGATGTATCGGCTCCGGCATCAAACAGTCGCTGTCCCGAAGCTCCGGCTCCGAACTCCGGTGTGGAGTCGGAGGAGGAAGTTCAAGGATTGGGGCTATAGCCGAAGTCTGTTGAGACGGGCTATGGAGCATTTGGGCCAGTGCCTGAGACTTCAACAGCCTGCTTACCACCCTCTCTAAATCGTGGTCAGACAGCCTGGAAGATCTCGAAGATCGGCTCCGATGGCTCCGCTCCGACAAAAGAGGAGACCCCGGAGCCGAGTGGATACTCAGTATAGAAGGGGACCGAGATCTCTTACGGGTCGAAGCCATCGGAGCCGAAGTCCCTTGAACTCCAGATGGAGCCGAGGATATCTCGGCTCTGATGCTGGATAAAGTGTCGGCTCCAGCCGGAGCCGACAAGGCCACAGTAGTCAGGGTATCGGAGCTGGTCGGCGCCGAACCCACTACTTGAACAGAAGATGTATTGGCTCCAGCCGGAGCCGATGTCGGCTCCGACGGAGCCGGAGCCACCGGAGGAGGCTTGGACACTGTAGCCTGAGCCTTCGGTGGCTTAGGAGGTTTTCCTGACCCTAATTTAAGAGGAGAACCTTCTGGCTTAAGTAAGCCTCGGAGGATGAACTTATTCCTCCTTTCCTGCAGGACTCTCTGGCTAAAAGCATGACACAAAGCACAGGAGTCCTGCAGGTGCAAAGGCCCCAGGCAATAAACACAAGAAGTGTGACCGTCTGTCAGAGACATTTTCTGACAGCACTGGTCACACTTCTTGAAGCCTGAGACCTTGCCTTCCTTTGACATCCTAGGAGGATGGAAACACAAACAATCCCAACAAACACACAAATTAATCCCTTACACAAACACACAGGAAGGGAATAACCAATGGGGAATTAGGCCTGACTAAAAACTTTAGATTAAAGATTATAAAAAGTTTGAAAACAAGGGAATAGGGTGGGCTGTAACTAACTACAGACTAAACTAACACTAAAAGGGAAAAATAAACCCCTAACTAATCTTTTTCTTATTTCACAAAGAAAAACTTACCTCAGCTGGCAAAGGAGACCTCTTTCGCTAAGCGGCAAACGAGATCTGAGGTAGTTCCGCCTTGCATCATGGGATATAGGGTTGCCTCGAGCTGGTAAAAGGAGTTCTCGAGCTAAAGCAAGTGCGAGTCGGCCGAGGATCGGCTCCGAACCCATCCAGCAAGAATGAAGGCGAGATTGACAACTTAACATTAAGAAGTTATGTACCTACCATAACGTTCCATGTTAGTTGTCTTCTTCTCGCCTTCTTTCTTGCTGGTTGGGTTCGGAGCCGACCTTCAGCTCTGACTCGGCCATTTTCTAAAGCTCGAGAGCTACTTACTGGCTCGAGGCCTACCTATATCCCACAATGCCTGGCATTAGACCTCCAGATCTCGTTTGGAAGACCTAACACCATCATAATACAAGAGGACAACCGTCCCAATAGCAAAACTTCAGCTACAGGGCTGAAGAAAAAGGTAGAGGACATAATCGGTAAAGACTCAGCCAGTGACAAGACCTGTAGGAGGACTCTTCTCGGTCCATCTAGGCTAGGGGGATGGAGGGTGGGATGCAAGAAAGAAGGTGAGAAGAAGACAACTAACATGGAACGTTATGGTAGGTGCATAACTTCTTAATGTTAAGTTGTCTCTCTCACCTTCATTCTTGCTGGTTGGGACAGCGTCCCTAGCACCTTAGTCCTGGGTGGCTCATCGGAACAGACTCTTGAGCACAGCGGAACCAAAATCAGCCCTGCTCCTAGAGGCCAGATCCAATTTATAATGTGAAATGAAGGTATGAGGGGTGGCTCATGTGGCCGCCGCACAAATGGCTTCCACAGGTAGTCTTGATTGAAAAGCTACCGACGTAGCTAAAGCTCTATTAGAGTGGCATTTAGGTTTAGCAGGGAGTTCTTTATTCCTCAGTTGATAAATAAGGGTAATAATAGAGGACAACCACCTGGATAAGGTTACTTTAGACAGTGGTCGACCCTGCTTACCCTCCGCATAGGACAGGAAGAGTTGGTCTGCTTTCCTAATTTGCTCAGTCCTATGCAAATAGAAATGTAATTGCCTATGAACGTCCAACTGGTGTAATTTGTGTTCAGCTTTGTTGGAATAATTTGGAAAAAAGACTGGCAGATCGATGGATTGATTCAAATTATTTTCGGAGGGGACCTTAGGAAGAGAAGAAGTATTAGTCCTGAGTGAAACTCTATCCTTATGGAAAACTAGGTAAGGAGGATGAACACAAAGGGCTTGAAGTTCAGAAACTCTCCTTGCTGAAGTAATGGCCACCAAAAAGAGGGTTTTCCAAGTAAGCAATTTCAAGGAACAGGAAGCTGCCGGTTCAAAGGGAGGCGGTATCAAGGAAGCTAGGATCAAATTTAAGTCCCACGGAGGCGGGGGATCTCTCACTGGAGGTCTGAGCAAGATTGTTACTTTCAGACAGGCTTTGCAAAGCTTATGGGACATGATGCTGGTTTCTGAGAGACAGTATGGAAATTAGAGATAGCCGCTAGCTGAACTCTAATGGTGGCAGAAGAGGAGCCCGCTTGAAAAAGTTGTGCTAAAAAGTCTAGGACGTTATGGACAGGGGCCGTGAAGGGATCTATATTTCTAGCCTCTGCCCAGAAAGAGAAATGTTTCCACTTGCTAGCATAAGTCTTCCTGGTTGTAGGTTTGTGTGAAGAAGGATAATCTCCCGCACTGAATTGGAAATACTGGGAAGCCTGGCTAAGGTTGGAAGTGGAGCAACCAAGCAGTGGGGTTCAGAGACTGATGCAGCCCGCCCGACTGATGGATCAGGAGGTCCAGAACTGGGTCCAGATTCCAAGGTTGTTCTATAAGGTGTATGCAGGAATGGGAACCTGATTTGTCGAGGTCAGTAGGGAGCAAGGAGGATCATCCTGCAACCCAGCACGGAAGCTTTCTGAATTAGTTTAGGAATTAGTGGAAAGGGTGGGAATGCATACAGAAGTCCCTGGGGCCAATCGTGAACTAGAGCGTCTCTGGGGGAGTGTCCAGGAAGAGAGTGAAGAAACTGTCGCACTTGCTGTTGAGAGGAGTTGCGAAAAGGTCGCAGCAAGGCTGACCCCATTTGCAGATGATTCTGTCCGCTACTGTCCGGTTGAGAGACCACTCGTGAGGCATGAGAATAGCTCTGCTTAGCCTGTCCGCTATGATGTTGGACTTCCCAGGGATGTGCGTTGCCGTCAGAAACCGTTGAGAGGAGAACACCCATTGCCATAGTCTGAGTGCTTCTCGACATAAGGGATATGACTTGATTCCGCCCTGCTTGTTGATGTACCACACTACAGACATATTGTCTGTCTGAATTGCAATGGTCCCAATGGCTAGAGAGTTCTGAAGAGCTTGCAACGCTAAAAGCACCGCCCTCATCTCCAAGATGTTTATGTGCAAGTGGTACTTGTGGGGTTGCCAAGTGCCCTGAAAATGCCCCCACCACCCAATCAGGGAGGCATCCGTGGTCACCGTAGCAACTGGAGGAGGAAGAACAAATGGTCTGCCCTGGGGTACTGATGGAGAGACCATCCACCAAGCCAAGTGGTCTTTGCATGATTGTGTGATTATTATCTTGTGAGACAAAGGAAGTAGTTGAAAGGACCATTGGGTGAAAAACATCCACTGGAGAATCCTCATGTGAAAACGAGCCAGGGGAACCAATATGATTGCTGCTGCCATGAGACCTAAGGTTTTTAGGACGAATCTGGCCTGAATCTTTCTGCATTCTAATAATACCTGTACATGTCGGTGAATGTCTGCCACTCTGTCTACTGGAAGCCTTGCAGACAGATCTTTCATATCTAATCTTGCGCCTATAAAGGTTAAGGACTGACAAGGCAACAAGGCAGACTTTTCGAAATTTATTGAGATACTTTGGTTGGAGCATGTTTGGATGATATAATCCCTGAATCTTAGCAAATGATGTCTGGTGGTAGCAGTAAGGAGCCAGTCATCTAGATATGGAAACACCTGGAATCCTTGCTGTCTCAGGTGAGCGGTAACCACTGCCATGCATTTGGTGAACACCCTGGGGGCTGTGGTGAGACCAAAGGGCAGGGCTCTGAACTGGTAATGACTGGCTCCCAGTCGGAAGCGGAGAAACCTTCTGGAATGCCTGTCCATTTTGATGTGGTAGTACACATCCTGAAGATCTATGGAGCACATCCAATTGTCCTGACCCAAAAAAGGGTAGAATGGACTGAAGCGTGACCATCCGGAACTTTGTTCTTTGAACAGACTTTAGTCTGCTGAGATCCAAAATGGGTCTCCAATCCCCTGTCTTCTTTGGTACCAAAAAGAACTTTGAGTAAATTCCGGATCCTTGCTGGTCTGCTGGGACTTGTTGGATGGCCCGTTTTTTTTAGCAGTCTTGAAATTTCTTGTACTGCCTGTTCCCTTAGACTGGGTGGAACATCTGGTATGGGGTTGTTTAATTTTAAGGGAGTGTGGAGAAATGGGATTTTGTAACCTCCGGATATGCTAGACTGTACCCATCTGTCTCGAGTGATGAGACGCCAGGCTTCTGGGTACAGAGACAACCTTCCCCCGACTGCCTCCGAAGGCGGACAGCCGGGCAGCCCCTCAGGGGTGCTGGAAGGGCTTGTCAGAGAAGGATTCTCTGCTGCCCTGATTCTGCAGACCCCCTCTGCCCCGCGGGCGGCGTCTATTGTTGTTCCCTCCTCTGCCCCTGGAGGGAAACTCATCACGTGTGTCAGGCACAGCTCCCTGGGGTTTCTGGAACCACATCTTCCCACTCTTCTGACCCTTAGGGTATGGTCTAGAGGGAGTGGAAAAATGGACTCCAATGGTAGAGAGAGTCTTGCCTTCCTGCTCACACCTGGTAAGTGTATCTTTCACCTGAGGTCCAAACAGAGCCGAACCATCAAAAGGGGTGTTGGTGAAAGACGCCTTGAAGGGATCTGCGATGTTACATAACCACATCCAGGCATGCCTTCTCAAAGCCACGCCTGTGCATGTGGCTCTACTCGCCCCATCAGCCACATACGAAATGAGCCGCATGGAGGAGTTAACGATAGAATTAAGAGTCGCCAGCTGGGAGTTTATCTTGTCTTGAGCCCCCGCAGCTGATGGATCTTGCAGGGTATCTCCTAGCTCCTTGAGGAGATCCCTCTGAAGACGGGTGAAGTGGCACAAATAATTCAGCAACCGCATGGAAAAGGTCGCTGAGGAAAACATCTACTTCCCGTATCTATCCATCGTCCTAGGGATGGACAGGTACAGAAGTGTCAGCCAATTCCTTTTTCGTTGCAGCTGCTACCACCATGACATCAACGGGGACACCCTTTGTCAGAAACTGTTTATCTTGGGGGGCCGTGATAAACTTAGTGGGCCTGCGAGGGGTTGGTTCCAGTGTGTACGGAGCTGACCATGCCTTCCGAGCCACCACTTCCATTAATGGATCGAAAGGCAGAGACACCCAGGAGGTGGAGGGGCGAGAACCAAACGCATCCAAGTATACCGACTCATCCTTAGAAGGGTTAAGGGCAGACCAGTTCCCCCTCTGCTTAAGGATCTCAAGGATGTCTGAGAAAGAGACATCTTCAGAGGGGGATCTTGGGGACCCTTCCGAATCCTCCAAGTCAGTATCTGACGTGACCGACTCTGGGGAGTCAACATGTTTCCTCTTACATTTTCTCTTTCGAGGGGGCTCCTCTGAAATCTCAGGGGAGGCCTCGGAAGAGGAAGATACACCCAGTGGGGTGATCTGGAGCGTTTGATCCCCTTGCTTGGGATCTGTAGGAGGGGCAGAGACTGAAGCAGGCACCCTGGGGGGAGGAGCTGAAGGGGCTGATCGAGGTGCAGACTCAGAAGTCAGCACGCTCCTCATGACCTCGAAGGCGCTCCTGTCTGGCACAGAAGAGGGGCCCCGCTCCGAGGAGACAGGAATCCTCTCCGGCACCGAAAGGGACGGCTCCAAGGCCAATGTAGGAGCCGAACTTACCTGCGCCGAAGCTCCGAGAGGGAGACCGGGGTCGGACAAGGGTCTGATGCCACTCGCCCCCTCGGAGCCGACGAGGGAGTCCTGGCGCCCAGATCTTTCCAAGGACAGAACCATTGAAGAAATCGGAGCCGATGAAGGAGCCGAAAGGGGAAGCATCGGCGCCGACGTTTCCAGGATCTGAGCCCCAACAAGCTCCGGCTCCAAACTAACAGGAGTCGGAGGAGGAACTACTTCAGAAAGGGGAGCAGCCACAGCCTGATGAGGAGGGCTAGTTAACATTTTAGCCAGGGCCTGCGATTTGAGGAGTCTACTAACCACTCTCTCCAAGTCATGATCGGACAGCCTCGAGGACTGAGAAGAGTGGGACCTATGGTTCCATTCGGACTGTAGCAAAGGTGATCCCAGAGCCGAGTGAATCGACTCCAGGGATGGCGATTTGGATCGCTTACGGCTCCCTGACGGCTCCGACACCAAGGTCGGAGCCGAGAGAGATTTTGATACTTCGATCCCGGCCGGAACCGAAATTGAAGCAGATTCTCCACCTGGTGACAGCTCCGTACTGGGAGGCGACGGCTTGTTGGGCTTAGAGGTTTTAGCTGGCTGAGACTTTCCCAAGGACCCCTCGGGTTTTAATAAACCCCTGAGAATTAACTTGTTCCTACACTCCTGCAGGACTCTCGGACTAAAGGCATGACATACCGAGCAAGAGTCCTGCAGGTGTAGGGAATCCAAACAATAAACACAAGAAGTGTGACCGTCCGTCAGAGACATTTTCTGACAGCACGGGTCACACTTCTTGAACCCTGATACCTTGGTATCCTTTGACATGTTATAAATCAAAGGTATACCGAGGGATGAAATTTAGACTAGTGCAAAAAAAACACACACACTAGTCCCACACCTTCACACAAAAATGTTAGTAACTATACAAACTAAAACTAAGAAACTATGGATTTAGACTATAAAGGCTAAACACTACTTCCTACTGAAAACAATGAAGGGGATAGCCTCTAACTTAAACGGCCTACTAGGGTGATGGGGAGGGGGGGGGCTCTCTAAGTAAAAACGAGTTTCCTAAGGGCCAGAAAACACAGGGAAACCTAAGACTAGCCTACAGTACTACTCTGATTAATAAAAAGATTCAAAAAATATACACAACAGTTAAGCTACTAAAAATACGAAAGATTAATATGACCTGAGCCAGTGAAGCGCAACCTTGTAGCTGAGGCGGCAAACGAGATCTGGGGGTCTAGGGCCAGGCATTGTGGGATATAGGGAGGCCTCGAGCCAGTAAGTAGCTCTTGAGCTTTAGAAAATGGCCGAGTCAGAGCCGAAGGTCGGCTCCGAACCCAACCAGCAAGAATGAAGGCGAGAGAGACAACTTAACATCAATCCTCGGGCAACCTATAAAACCTATAAGGCTTCTTGGGACCAGAGGTCAGAGAAACAGAGGCATGAGAGGCACTGGAAAAAGCATCCAGGAAAGCAGCCAAAACAGGAGGAATAGCCACAGATTTAGGGGAGTCCAACTGCAGCAACTCATAGTACCTCTTATGGATATCAGAGACGTGAGCACAATCCCACTTAAAAAAAAAACATCATCCTAGACAGTGTGCCCCCAAAGGAAATTTCCTCAAAAGGAACATCTGAGCTAATAGATTCCTCCTCCTCTGAGCCATAGTCTAAAGGAGAAGGAATTTGAGTACAATAAGCCAGGGATTCATTATCTGAATCTGACTCATCCTCAGAAGAATCCTGTTCTCCACAAGGAGGGAGCCACCACAGGCCCTGGGAACTACCACCCCATTAGCCTGATGAGCCTGGTCTGCAAGGCCATGGAACGTATCATCATGGAACTTATAAACAAAGACACTGGTAATCTCCAAACTCTGGACACCACCAAGTTTGGGTTTGTAAAAGGCAGATCATGTCTCCTAAACCTGATAGACTTCTTTGAAGCAGTCACCAAAGCCGTAGATGAGGGTAAGGCGGTTCACACAGCCTATTTAGATCTTGACAAGGCTTTCAACACCATCCCCTACTCTGGAATTATAGATAAACTCACTAAACTAGGTATAAATCCCTATGTCGCAAGATGGGTTGCCAACTGGCACACTGACAGAAACCACACTGTGAAAGTAGCTGACTCAAAATTCGACTTCAAACCAGTGACAAGTGGAGTACCACAGGGTTCAGTCCTGGGTCCTCTCCTGTTAGCCTGTACTTCAGAGAAGTAGATACAAACACAGAAGATCTTTGGCTAATGAAGTTCGCAGATGACTGCAAACTAGGAGCCATAATCGAATCTCCTAACGATGTGGAGATCCTACAAAAGGGCCTCACAGACAGATGCCTGGTGTCAAAGCCATGGCCTCAAGCTCAATGGCAAAAAGTGCATTGTCATCCCCTTTGGTAAAAACTCTGTACCCATGAACTACAACATAGGTGGTAGTATACTTAATACCGAAAGTGTGATAAGAGACCTTGGGACATAGGTGGCCAGTATTCTCTCCTTTGATAATCACCGCCACAGTAGTCAGGAAATCCTTCTACATGGCACCCTTCATCACAAAAGGTTTCTCATCCAGAAAAAAAGAGGTCATTGTTCCCCTCTACTCATCACTCATTAGACCCATTATAGAGTACAATGCCCCTTTTGGTATGTACCTCACAAGACATCTACAACAACTGGAAAGGTTGCAGAAATACCTAAACATGTTTAATTTTTTGTTTCTTCTTTAAGGGCATGCTCCCTCCAGAAAGCTGAGAAGGCTCAGATCCAGTACAGCAGTCGAGAACCATAGTAGGAACATCTTCTCCAACCAAAAACTGAGGAATTCCCCTAGGCCCCTTGGAAAAAAATCTGCAGTGGTTCCCCCTGCATGTCTAAGATGGACTCTTGCAAAGCCTCTTCAGACGTGCTGCCAGTCGAACCTTCAATGGGCTCCAACACAGTCACGGCAGAGAAATCTGACAATACAGCCGGGCAAGCCTCCAGGTTTGTAACAACCTTGAGAAACGTCTGGCAGTGGATGGACAGCGGAAGATTCCGGTTGCAACCTTTTCACCTTCTTCCCTAATGGCTGACCCTCGGGGCAGGTGATTCCTTCCAATGTATCTTTAGTGAGAAACTTAAGACACTGGTTCTCAAGATACAAGGAAAGGGAAGAAAGTCTACTGCGAAGGGTTTTCAGACTGAATGCCTGATAAATAGAACAAGGCATATAGTCATGAGAAGCTCCTAGACAAAAACAAGGTGGTCTTTATTGGCAATCTGTCTCCCACACTGGTATTTACCCCTTCCTGGATGACATTAATCCCAAGAAGCATAAAAAAGTAAGAAAAAAACAAAATCCCCAATGGGTCACTTATCTGCAACTGCAATAGAAGTCAACAAATAGACAAAGGTAGTCACTGGAGAATGAAAGTGCATTCAACTGGCAGAAAACAGAGGCAGGCAAACAGAACGATGGTAAAAAGATACTTTCAGACTGGTGGCAAAGAGGTTCTGATTATGGTAGGCCTGAACATCACCTTTACACCCTACACTATGCAAAAAGAGTTTGTGTGACGTTTGGCGTACCTTTTAAAAAGCAACAAGTAGTCTTTGGTAGACTGGCCAGACATTCGGCCTCCCACAGCAGGGAATCCCACCTGTTAAGAATACTGCAGCAGTGAATGCAAGGACATATATTTTGCTTTATTATAAATGATTATGATAAAATTTTTACATGTGGATGTTGCAGCAATGTGGAAAACCTTCAGCATTTCTCATGGTTCTTGAGAGGAGAGGTGCTGCATTCATTCAACCAGGTATAGTAGTCTCTGGAGCAGCTGTAAGAAATGATAATCATGGGACGTTTTCATGCAGCGATCAATGGATTAAACGAAGAAATACATCAAACTCTAATGCTCCAAACATTCAATGTATTTCTACAAATTAATCATTTTCTTTAGATACTAAAATTTGTCATTTCAAGACTAGTAGTCAAAAGGCATTATTTTGCTAAATGGTAGTTCAAGGTTAATCTGTTCATGATAAGTCATGTTGTATATTTTTGTATATTAAATGTTGAAAAAAGCAATAAAATAAAACTTTGAACAAAAAAGAAATGATAATCATGGGGAAGCAACATGTAACATTGTGGCCTTGGTGCTTTGGCAAGAACTGTTTTTGATACTCAATATTGAAAAATAATAGGTTGCAAGAATATTTTCCTTTATTTTATGATTATAAATATAAATTTACTGCAATGTTTTGCATGTGAACGTTACAATACTATGGCACACTTTCACTGTCCCATAATTCCAATTTTTATGCTCAATGTTGCATCTATTCAACCTTACAAAGTACAACATTCAGAGACTGTGTTCATTCAGCTCCACAAAAGCACACTTGTGAAAGATTTTTTTTTTTTCATGGTAGCAAACTGCTGTGTTGCTCATTTTGCTGGGACTACAGAGACTACATCGAGTTAGTGATTTTTATTTTCATTTGGATTTATGCAAATTTTGGGCCTATAAATCTTATTTTCTAGTGAACCACACTGTATTTATCTCTTTCTACATGGTGTGATCACCTCTGATGTGAGATTTAGGTGAGAGGATCTACTTGTTCAACCACAAATGAGTACCATGGGCTCTTTTACTTCACTGGGATCATGTCTGGAATGTATCTGGGTGTGACAGATGAGGCATGACCTAATACTATTTTTGTCATGGTCCTCTACTGCATTACGTCATATTTTATAGGCTATCGGCTATCATCCTATTTATCTTCTGTGGGATAGAACACACATATTACTCACATTCTGACAGCAAAAATAAATATGTTACTATGATCGAAGTCTGAAGTGAACATGGCAACTTGTTTGGTTAACACTGGAGAGACACTTAGCCAGGGAAATATGACAATGTAAGTAAACGGCAATAAGCTAGACAATTCTCAGATTATTATTTATTTATTTATTTTATTAAATTTTGTTGACCGGGAATGTCCAACTGGGCCAGAGGCCCGTTTTCAGTGGAGTCCCGGGGAGAAAAGCTCCACAGAAATTAAAATACAAGTAGATATTAGATACACAGATTATCACAAACTTAGAATGCAGTTTTACAAGTCAATAACATCACAAAAATAGAAGTACAATATGTCTGGCTTACTTCCATTACAGGGTACCAGTGCATCATTATGGGCAGACAAGTTAAAAGGGGCAGAACTGCTGAAGCAAACCATAAGAAAAAGGGAGCCCTGAGCCATTAGAAAATTCATTATGAAACAAGTATGTAACAGATAAACACAGATGTATCCTGAAAGGGAATAATGCATTTGCACATGGATCAAAATTCATGCAGAGCTAAGAATTATTATAATGGCATTCTAAAAACAGTGGTTAATTTTTGCAGATGCATTCACCATTTCCTAATTAAATAGTTCATTTCAAAACCAGTCATTTGTTAGTAGTTGCTTATGCAGCAAAACTATCCAATTTCACATAAAATAATGGTTACTTTCACAGCACTGTTTCAGTCTTTCATTTCTAATTGCTTGCTAATGCTTCTTAAATGTTCATGAAAACAATGTAATTGAGTTTTGTTTTTTTTTGGCACAACTGCCTGCTTCTTTTCAGTATCTATCACAAGAGAATGAAAAAATTGATGGAGTCCATTGTCTCATCCTACAAATACATATAATTAATTGGTTTGTCTTAAAATCAACCTGTATTTTTTGTCCAAGTACCTGTTGCTTTTACTTATTGGGTACTGAGGAATGAATGAATAAGGAAGTACATTATTTATTAAATTTCTCAAGCCATATCCTACTGCCACTGTGATTATTCCATCACTTCGTTACAGTCTCATACAGCACTATCACTGTAATGCAAGGCAACATTTGGCATTAACAAATGCTTACTGATTTTTGGTTTACCAGGGTACATTGTGTCAAAATTGCTTGGAAAGGGACACAGATGCTCCACTTGGTATATATCATTGTTATTTTCTGCTCACTGCAGTAGTTAAAATCATATGACCCTAACAAAAGAACGGGAATTCTGCATTATCATTTCCAGTTACACAAAGGTGGAGCGTCCACCAACCCAGGCAATTATAGGCCCAACAGCCTAGCTAGCCTGATGTGCAAGGCCATGGAACACATTATCATGGACCTTATAAACAAGGACACTGGCAACCTCCAAACACTTGACCCCACACAGTTTGGTTTTGTCAAAGGGAGATTATGCCTGTTAAACCTGGTTGTCTTCGAAACAGTCACCAAAGACATGGACGATTTTAAGACGGTGCACACTGCCTACCTTGACCTAGCCTAAGCCTTCAACACTATTCCCCACTCGGGCATAATTGATGAACTATCCCAGCTAGGCATCAACCCATATGTTACCAGATGGGTAGCTAACTGGCTCACTGACAGAACCCACTCAGTCAGAATATGGGAAGCCACCTCTAGTAGTAGACCCGTAACAAGCGGCGTACCACAAGGATCAGTCTTGGGGCCTCTACTGTTTGGGATATACTTTTCTGAGGTGCAAGCCAAAACCAGTGGTCTGTGGCTGACCAAGTTTGCAGATGATTGTAAGCTGGGTGCTGTCTTAAATTCCCCTAGTGATGTGAATATCCTCCAACAGGGCTTTATCCAAACTAATAAATGGTGCCAGAAGCATGGCCTCAAACTGAATGCCAAGAAATGCATCATTATCCCCTTTGGGGAAAATGTCATCCCCACTAATTATCACATTAATAAGTGTACTAAGCATACAATCAGTTGTGAGGGACTCTGGTACCCAGGTTAATAGCAATCCGACTTTTGACCACCTTGTTACCTCTGTTGTATGGAAGGCTTTCCACATGCTCCACCTCATAAATTAGGGTATTTCATCTGGGAACATGGAGGTCATAACATCCCTGTACTCCTCCCTTATCAGACCCATTATCGAGTACAATGGCCCCTTTGGCATGTACCTTGCCAAGCACATGCAGCAGCTGGAGAGACCACAGAGATTCCTAACCAGGAAAATCCAGGGTCTAAAACACCTATCCTATACAGATAGGCTAAAAGCCCTGTCCCTCTACTCAGTCTCATACATGTTCAAAGGTAACCTGTGTCTGGCATACAAAGCTATCTCAGACCCAGCCTTTTTGGAGTTGCTGCATATCTGTAAGTCAAACTCCACTCGTGCAACCTGCATGCGAAGCCTCAATCTGCTCTGTGACATTAAAAGAGCTTGCCGGTAGGACAGATTTGAGTCCCAAAGACTCACTCTCCATGTCAAACAGAGCACCTCACTAGTCCTCTTTAAGAGGAACCTGGACAACTGGATGGGAAACAGAAAATACACCCCTGGGATCCCACCTGTTTCCCTGTTGGACCATCTCACTAGCCTTCTTTAAGAGGAACCTGGACGACTGGATGGGAACCAGAAAATAAACCCCTGGGATCCCATCTGTTTCCCTGCTGGACCATCTCACTAGCCCTCTTTAAGAGGAACCTGGATGACTGGATGGGAACCAGAAAATACACCCCTGGGATCCCACCTGTTTCCCTGCTGGACAGGGGGAAACAGGTGGTGACTTTGTGGGAACATTGGCAAAATTCTTGGCTAGGCTTAAAAGGGCCTCTGAGCCAATAGCCTAGTGTCATCCTATGAACCTATGCAGCTACTGCTCAATACATATGACACAAGCCTCAGAACAAAATATTTTGATGGAAACAGCAGGTCTAAAGGGAAGGCAGACAATGTTCTTATTATGCATGAAAATTATGTTTTATGCAAATGAAACCCAGACTGCAGTCATTTCAGATGACAAGTCTGTGAGTGACTGCTGATGTGCAGCCACTGCTGGGTAGTTTACTCCACTTGAATATGGCATTGATGCAGTTAGATGATGCCTGTGTACCCTTTCAGAATATTCTAGTCAGCTTGTTGCTTGTTGCTTATTTTATTAGAAACTGTTTTAGAGCACAATGGATTGGTATTCAACAATAGCTTTTGTTAACAGTGAAGGATGGCAGTTTATGCCTCCAAAGCACTGAGATCTGCAGGTTATTATTTGATTATATGAAGGAGTGATTTTATTTGCAACACTAACGGTACTTTTTCAGAATGCTTTAATAACTTTTAATTGTAATACTGACATTTTGAGTGTTGTAAAACACTTGAATGACAGTCTTGGCTTTTAATGTTTACACGCATCTTCAGTTCCAAGACTATTTTCCTAAAAACTGAAGTATTTAAGAAACATACAAGCAGTCAACATGCAACGTTATGTGAAACTTAGCAAAAAATAGTGTCCTGCATACAGAGTGCATGCACTCTCCTTAAAACAGAAAGTCTGGGTATCCAGATCAACCACAAAATATGACAAATGTATTTATTCATTTATTTTATTATTTGACCTTTAAAATGTAAGTTTAGTGCAATATGGTAACCTCTGATAATAACTGGACTTCCAAGATGGCTGCACAATGAACAACAGCTTAATTTCAACTCTCCCAAGTGTGAAAGGAGAAACTGAGAAATAACAGCCAGCAAATTTTCCACTTTGGGTAGAATTCAGTTAATGGCTATTCAGTACACTCCCTATATTCCAGCAAAGAAGAAATGTAGAGAACTTTAAAGAAAACCAACTAGAAATGTTGAACAGAAAACACTGTCTGGGAAGAATACTACAGCTGTTCAGCTTTCAACTTTGGTACAAGAGATGGCTTCTGGCAATTTAGAGGAAAAAAATCAAATGTCCTCAGAGATGATTAAAATAAAAGGCACACTGAAGGAATAAATCAAATAAGAAAAGGATAGAAAAAAAGAAGAAACTTTAACTAGCCATTCATAAGAAACCATAAAACTACAAAAATCAGAGGGTGAAATGAAGAAAAGACTGGCTAGGTATGAGGCTTCTTATGAAAAGCCGCTAAGCAAGCAGAGAAAACTCGACATTTTCTGCTGTACCAGAGATATTGAAGGAATAGACAGTATTGATGTTATGGTGGCACAAATAAGCAATTGGACTGGTATTTCACAGTAGGATTTGTTAACTGTTTACTCCTCTCCTGTTACTCTTTACTCCTCTAACCTCCAGCTGGCTGCTGTGCATTCCCTGGCTCATAACGTTTCGCTGTGTCCTACGCTTGTGATCCAGCCCATCCTGCTCTACCCTACTGAATTTTGCTCCCTACTCGAAGGCCACAATAAAGAAACCTCAACCAAGGACATTCTTATCAAGTTTTAAAACCCCCTTCGTCTCCCAGCAAGGAACTTGTCTTGGAACTTGTGATCCAGCCCATCCTACTCTACCCTACTGAATTTTGCTCCCTACTCGAAGGCCACAATAAAGAAACCTCAACCAAGGACATTCTTATCAAGTTTTAAAACTCCCTTCGTCTCCCAGCAAGGAACTTGTCTTGGAACTTGTGATCCAGCCCATCCTGCTCTACCCTACTGAATTTTGCTCCCTACCCCAAGGCCACAATAAAGAAACCTCAACCAAGGACATTCTTATCAAGTTTTAAAACTCCCTTCATCTCCCAGCAAGGAACTTGTCTTGGAACTTGTGATCCAGCCCATCCTGCTCTACCCTACTGAATTTTGCTCCCTACTCGAAGGCCACAATAAAGAAACCTCAACCAAGGACATTCTTATCAAGTTTTAAAACTCCCTTCGTCTCCCAGCAAGGAACTTGTCTTGGAACTTGTGATCCAGCCCATCCTGCTCTACCCTACTGAATTTTGCTCCCTACTCGAAGGCCACAATAAAGAAACCTCAACCAAGGACATTCTTATCAAGTTTTAAAACTCCCTTCATCTCCCAGCAAGGAACTTGTCTTGGAACTTGTGATCCAGCCCATCCTGCTCTACCCTACTGAATTTTGCTCCCTACTCAATGGCCACAATAAAGAAACCTCAACCAAGGACATTCTTATCAAGTTTTAAACTCCCTTCGCCTCCCAGCAAGGAACTTGTCTTGGAACTTGTGATCCAGCCCATCCTGCTCTACCCTACTGAATTTTGCTCCCTACCAAGGCCACAATAAAGAAACCTCAACCAAGGACATTCTTATCAAGTTTTAAAACTCCTTCGTCTCCCAGCAAGGGACTTGTCTTGGAACTTGTGATCCAGCCCATCCTGCTCTACCCTACTGAATTTTGCTCCCTACCAAGGCCACAATAAAGAAACCTCAACCAAGGACATTCTTATCAAGTTTTAAAACTCCCTTCGTCTCCCAGCAAGGAACTTGTCTTGGAACTTGTGATCCAGCCCATCCTGCTCTACCCTACTGAATTTTGCTCCCTACTCAAGGCCACAATAAAGAAACCTCAACCAAGGACATTCTTATCAAGTTTTAAAACTCCCTTCGTCTCCCAGCAAGGAACTTGTCTTGGAACTTGTGATCCAGCCCATCCTGCTCTACCCTACTGAATTTTGCTCCCTACTCGAAGGCCACAATAAAGAAACCTCAACCAAGGACATTCTTATCAAGTTTTAAAACTCCCTTCATCTCCCAGCAAGGAACTTGTCTTGGAACTTGTGATCCAGCCCATCCTGCTCTACCCTACTGAATTTTGCTCCCTACTCGAAGGCCACAATAAAGAAACCTCAACCAAGGACATTCTTATCAAGTTTTAAAACTCCCTTCGTCTCCCAGCAAGGAACTTGTCTTGGAACTTGTGATCCAGCCCATCCTGCTCTACCCTACTGAATTTTGCTCCCTACCCGAAGGCCAGAATAAAGAAACCTCAACCAAGGACATTCTTATCAAGTTTTAAAACTCCCTTCGTCTCCCAGCAAGGAACTTGTCTTGGAACTTGTGATCCAGCCCATCCTGCTCTACCCTACTGAATTTTGCTCCCTACTCAAGGCCACAATAAAGAAACCTCAACCAAGGACATTCTTATCAAGTTTTAAAACTCCTTCGCCTCCCAGCAAGGAACTTGTCTTGGAACTTGTGATCCAGCCCATCCTGCTCTACCCTACTGAATTTTGCTCCCTACTCAAGGCCACAATAAAGAAACCTCAACCAAGGACATTCTTATCATGTTTTAAAACTCCTTCGTCTCACAGCAAGGAACTTGTCTTGGAACTTGTGATCCAGCCCATCCTGCTCTACCCTACTGAATTTTGCTCCCTACTCAAGGCCACAATAAAGAAACCTCAACCAAGGACATTCTTATCAAGTTTTAAAACTCCCTTCGTCTCCCAGCAAGGAACTTGTCTTGGAACTTGTGATCCAGCCCATCCTGCTCTACCCTACTGAATTTTGCTCCCTACTCTAAGGCCACAATAAAGAAACCTCAACCAAGGACATTCTTATCAAGTTTTAAAACTTCCTTCGTCTCCCAGCAAGGAACTTGTCTTGGAACTTGTGATCCAGCCCATCCTGCTCTACCCTACTGAATTTTGCTCCCTACTCGAAGGCCACAATAAAGAAACCTCAACCAAGGACATTCTTAACAAGTTTTAAAACTCCCTTCGTCTCCCAGCAAGGAACTTGTCTTGGAACTTGTGATCCAGCCCATCCTGCTCTACCCTACTGAATTTTGCTCCCTACTCGAAGGCCACAATAAAGAAACCTCAACCAAGGACATTCTTATCAAGTTTTAAAACTCCCTTCGTCTCCCAGCAAGGAACTTGTCTTGGAACTTGTGATCCAGCCCATCCTGCTCTACCCTACTGAATTTTGCTCCCTACTCGAAGGCCACAATAAAGAAACCTCAACCAAGGACATTCTTATCAAGTTTTAAAACTCCCTTCGTCTCCCAGCAAGGAACTTGTCTTGGAACTTGTGATCCAGCCCATCCTGCTCTACCCTACTGAATTTTGCTCCCTACCAAGGCCACAATAAAGAAACCTCAACCAAGGACATTCTTATCAAGTTTTAAAACTCCTTCGTCTCCCAGCAAGGAACTTGTCTTGGTACTTGTGATCCAGCCCATCCTGCTCTACCCTACTGAATTTTGCTCCCTACCAAGGCCACAATAAAGAAACCTCAACCAAGGACATTCTTATCAAGTTTTAAAACTCCCTTCGTCTCCCAGCAAGGAACTTGTCTTGGAACTTGTGATCCAGCCCATCCTGCTCTACCCTACTGAATTTTGCTCCCTACTCGAAGGCCACAATAAAGAAACCTCAACCAAGGACATTCTTATCAAGTTTTAAAACTCCCTTCGTCTCCCAGCAAGGAACTTGTCTTGGAACTTGTGATCCAGCCCATCCTGCTCTACCCTACTGAATTTTGCTCCCTACTCGAAGGCCACAATAAAGAAACCTCAACCAAGGACATTCTTATCAAGTTTTAAAACTCCCTTCGTCTCCCAGCAAGGAACTTGTCTTGGAACTTGTGATCCAGCCCATCCTGCTCTACCCTACTGAATTTTGCTCCCTACTCGAAGGCCACAATAAAGAAACCTCAACCAAGGACATTCTTATCAAGTTTTAAAACTCCCTTTGTCTCCCACCAAGGAACTTGTCTTGGAAATTGTGCTCCAGCCCATCCTGCTCTACCCTACTGAATTTTGCTCCCTACTCGAAGGCCACAATAAAGAAACCTCAACCAAGGACACTCTTATCAAGTTTTAAAACTCCCTTCGTCTCCCAGCAAGGAACTTGTCTTGGAACTTGTGATCCAGCCCATCCTGCTCTACCCTACTGAATTTTGCTCCCTACTCGAAGGCCACAATAAAGAAACCTCAACCAAGGACATTCTTATCAAGTTTTAAAACTCCCTTCGTCTCCCAGCAAGGAACTTGTCTTGGAACTTGTGATCCAGCCCATCCTGCTCTACCCTACTGAATTTTGCTCCCTACTGGATGGCCACAATAAAGAAACTTCAACCAAGGACATTCTTATCAAGTTTTAAGACTCCCTTCGTCTCCCAGCAAGGAACTTGTCTTGGAACTTGTGATCCAGCCCATCCTGCTCTACCCTACTGAATTTTGCTCCCTACTCAAGGCCACAATAAAGAAACCTCAACCAAGGACACTCTAATCAAGTTTTGAACCTCCCTCCGCCTCCCAGCAAGGAACTTGTGTTGGAACTTGTCCCCCCGCCCCTCCTCCTCCACCCTACTGAATTTTGCTCCCTACTCAAGGCCACAATAAAGAAACCTCAACCAAGGACATTCTTATCAAGTTTTAAAACTCCCTTCGTCTCCCAGCAAGGAACTTGTCTTGGAACTTGTGATCCAGCCCATCCTGCTCTACCCTACTGAATTTTGCTCCCTACTCAAGGCCACAATAAAGAAACCTCAACCAAGGACATTCTTATCAAGTTTTAAAACTCCTTCGTCTCCCAGCAAGGAACTTGTCTTGGAACTTGTGATCCAGCCCATCCTGCTCTACCCTACTGAATTTTGCTCCCTACTCAAGGCCACAATAAAGAAACCTCAACCAAGGACATTCTTATCAAGTTTTAAAACTCCCTTCATCTCCCAGCAAGGAACTTGTCTTGGAACTTGTGATCCAGCCCATCCTGCTCTACCCTACTGAATTCTGCTCCCTACTCAAGGCCACAATAAAGAAACCTCAACCAAGGACATTCTTATCAAGTTTTAAAACTCCTTCGTCTCCCAGCAAGGAACTTGTCTTGGAACTTGTGATCCAGCCCATCCTGCTCTACCCTACTGAATTTTGCTCCCTACTCAAAGGCCACAATAAAGAAACCTCAACCAAGGACATTCTTATCAAGTTTTAACACTCCCTTCGTCTCCCAGCAAGGAACTTCTCTTGGAACTTGTGATCCAGCCCATCCTGCTCTACCCCACTGAATTTTGCTCCCTACCAAGGCCACAATAAAGAAACCTCAACCAAGGACATTCTTAGCAAGTTTTAAAACTCAGTTGGTCGCCCAGCAAGGAACTTGTCTTGGGACTTGTGATCCGGCCCATCCTGCTCTAGCCTACTGAATTTTGCTCCCTACCAAGGCCACAATAAAGAAACCTCAACCAAGGACATTCTTATCAAGTTTTAAAACTCCCTTCGCCTCCCAGCAAGGAACTTGTCTTGGAACTTGTGATCCAGCCCATCCTGCTCTACCCTACTGAATTTTGCTCCTACTCAAGGCCACAATAAAGAAACCTCAACCAAGGACATTCTTATCAAGTTTTAAAACTCCCTTCGTCTCCCAGCAAGGAACTTGTCTTGGAACTTGTGATCCAGCCCATCCTGCTCTACCCTACTGAATTTTGCTCCCTACTCAAGGCCACAATAAAGAAACCTCAACCAAGGACATTCTTATCAAGTTTTAAAACTCCCTTCGTCTCCCAGCAAGGAACTTGTCTTGGAACTTGTGATCCAGCCCATCCTGCTCTACCCTACTGAATTTTGCTCCCTACTCAAGGCCACAATAAAGAAACCTCAACCAAGGACATTCTTATCAAGTTTTAAAACTCCCTTCGTCTCCCAGCAAGGAACTTGTCTTGGAACTTGTGATCCAGCCCATCCTGCTCTACCCTACTGAATTTTGCTCCCTACTCAAGGCCACAATAAAGAAACCTCAACCAAGGACATTCTTATCAAGTTTTAAAACTCCTTCGTCTCCCAGCAAGGAACTTGTCTTGGAACTTGTGATGCAGCCCATCCTGCTCTACCCTACTGAATTTTGCTCCCTACTCAAGGCCACAATAAAGAAACCTCAACCAAGGACATTCTTATCAAGTTTTAAAACTCCCTTCGTCTCCCAGCAAGGAACTTGTCTTGGAACTTGTGATCCAGCCCATCCTGCTCTACCCTACTGAATTTTGCTCCCTACTCCAAGGCCACAATAAAGAAACCTCAACCAAGGACATTCTTATCAAGTTTTAAAACTCCCTTCGTCTCCCAGCAAGGAACTTGTCTTGGAACTTGTGATCCAGCCCATCCTGCTCTACCCTACTGAATTTTGCTCCCTACTCAAAGGCCACAATAAAGAAACCTCAACCAAGGACATTCTTATCAAGTTTTAAAACTCCCTTCGTCTCCCAGCAAGGAACTTGTCTTGGAACTTGTGATCCAGCCCATCCTGCTCTACCCTACTGAATTTTGCTCCCTACTCAAGGCCACAATAAAGAAACCTCAACCAAGGACATTCTTATCAAGTTTTAAAACTCCCTTCGTCTCCCAGCAAGGAACTTGTCTTGGAACTTGTGATCCAGCCCATCCTGCTCTACCCTACTGAATTTTGCTCCCTACTCAAGGCCACAATAAAGAAACCTCAACCAAGGACATTCTTATCAAGTTTTAAAACTCCCTTCGCCTCCCAGCAAGGAACTTGTCTTGGAACTTGTGATGCAGCCCATCCTGCTCTACCCTACTGAATTTTGCTCCCTACTCAAGGCCACAATAAAGAAACCTCAACCAAGGACATTCTTATCAAGTTTTAAAACTCCCTTCGCCTCCCAGCAAGGAACTTGTCTTGGAACTTGTGATCCAGCCCATCCTGCTCTACCCTACTGAATTTTGCTCCCTACTCAAGGCCACAATAAAGAAACCTCAACCAAGGACATTCTTATCAAGTTTTAAAACTCCCTTCGTCTCCCAGCAAGGAACTTGTCTTGGAACTTGTGATCCAGCCCATCCTGCTCTACCCTACTGAATTTTGCTTCCTACTCAAGGCCACAATAAAGAAACCTCAACCAAGGACATTCTTATCAAGTTTTAAAACTCCTTCGCCTCCCAGCAAGGAACTTGTCTTGGAACTTGTGATCCAGCCCATCCTGCTCTACCCTACTGAATTTTGCTCCTACTCAAGGCCACAATAAAGAAACCTCAACCAAGGACATTCTTATCAAGTTTTAAAACTCCCTTCGTCTCCCAGCAAGGAACTTGTCTTGGAACTTGTGATCCAGCCCATCCTGCTCTACCCTACTGAATTTTGCTCCCTACTCAAGGCCACAATAAAGAAACCTCAACCAAGGACATTCTTATCAAGTTTTAAAACTCCCTTCGTCTCCCAGCAAGGAACTTGTCTTGGAACTTGTGATCCAGCCCATCCTGCTCTACCCTACTGAATTTTGCTCCCTACTCGAAGGCCACAATAAAGAAACCTCAACCAAGGACATTCTTATCAAGTTTTAAAACTACTTCGTCTCCCAGCAAGGAACTTGTCTTGGAACTTGTGATCCAGCCCATCCTGCTCTACCCTACTGAATTTTGCTCCCTACTCGAAGGCCACAATAAAGAAACCTCAACCAAGGACATTCTTATCAAGTTTTAAAACTCCTTCGTCTCCCAGCAAGGAACTTGTCTTGGAACTTGTGATCCAGCCCATCCTGCTCTACCCTACTGAATTTTGCTCCCTACTCAATGGCCACAATAAAGAAACCTCAACCAAGGACATTCTTATCAAGTTTTAAAACTCCCTTCGTCTCCCAGCAAGGAACTTGTCTTGGAACTTGTGATCCAGCCCATCCTGCTCTACCCTACTGAATTTTGCTCCCTACTCGAAGGCCACAATAAAGAAACCTCAACCAAGGACATTCTTATCAAGTTTTAAAACTTCCTTCGTCTCCCAGCAAGGAACTTGTCTTGGAACTTGTGATCCAGCCCATCCTGCTCTACCCTACTGAATTTTGCTCCCTACTCGAAGGCCACAATAAAGAAACCTCAACCAAGGACATTCTTATCAAGTTTTAAAACTCCCTTCGTCTCCCAGCAAGGAACTTGTCTTGGAACTTGTGATCCAGCCCATCCTGCTCTACCCTACTGAATTTTGCTCCCTACTCGAAGGCCACAATAAAGAAACCTCAACCAAGGACATTCTTATCAAGTTTTAAAACTCCCTTCGTCTCCCAGCAAGGAACTTGTCTTGGAACTTGTGATCCAGCCCATCCTGCTCTACCCTACTGAATTTTGCTCCCTACTCGAAGGCCACAATAAAGAAACCTCAACCAAGGACATTCTTATCAAGTTTTAAAACTCCCTTCGTCTCCCAGCAAGGAACTTGTCTTGGAACTTGTGATCCAGCCCATCCTGCTCTACCCTACTGAATTTTGCTCCCTACCAAGGCCACAATAAAGAAACCTCAACCAAGGACATTCTTATCAAGTTTTAAAACTCCCTTCGTCTCCCAGCAAGGAACTTGTCTTGGAACTTGTGATCCAGCCCATCCTGCTCTACCCTACTGAATTTTGCTCCCTACTCAAGGCCACAATAAAGAAACCTCAACCAAGGACATTCTTATCAAGTTTTAAAACTCCCTTCGTCTCCCAGCAAGGAACTTGTCTTGGAACTTGTGATCCAGCCCATCCTGCTCTACCCTACTGAATTTTGCTCCCTACTCAAGGCCACAATAAAGAAACCTCAACCAAGGACATTCTTATCAAGTTTTAAAACTCCTTCGTCTCCCAGCAAGGAACTTGTCTTGGAACTTGTGATCCAGCCCATCCTGCTCTACCCTACTGAATTTTGCTCCCTACTCAAGGCCACAATAAAGAAACCTCAACCAAGGACATTCTTATCAAGTTTTAAAACTCCTTCGTCTCCCAGCAAGGAACTTGTCTTGGAACTTGTGATCCAGCCCATCCTGCTCTACCCTACTGAATTTTGCTCCTACTGAAGGCCACAATAAAGAAACCTCAACCAAGGACATTCTTATCAAGTTTTAAAACTCCCTTCGTCTCCCAGCAAGGAACTTGTCTTGGAACTTGTGATCCAGCCCATCCTGCTCTACCCTACTGAATTTTGCTCCCTACTCAAGGCCACAATAAAGAAACCTCAACCAAGGACATTCTTATCAAGTTTTAAAACTCCCTTCGTCTCCCAGCAAGGAACTTGTCTTGGAACTTGTGATCCAGCCCATCCTGCTCTACCCTACTGAATTTTGCTCCCTACTCAAGGCCACAATAAAGAAACCTCAACCAAGGACATTCTTATCAAGTTTTAAAACTCCCTTCGTCTCCCAGCAAGGAACTTGTCTTGGAACTTGTGATCCAGCCCATCCTGCTCTACCCTACTGAATTTTGCTCCCTACTCAAGGCCACAATAAAGAAACCTCAACCAAGGACATTCTTATCAAGTTTTAAAACTCCTTCGTCTCCCAGCAAGGAACTTGTCTTGGAACTTGTGATCCAGCCCATCCTGCTCTACCCTACTGAATTTTGCTCCCTACTCAAGGCCACAATAAAGAAACCTCAACCAAGGACATTCTTATCAAGTTTTAAAACTCCTTCGTCTCCCAGCAAGGAACTTGTCTTGGAACTTGTGATCCAGCCCATCCTGCTCTACCCTACTGAATTTTGCTCCCTACTTGAAGGCCACAATAAAGAAACCTCAACCAAGGACATTCTTATCAAGTTTTAAAACTCCCTTCGTCTCCCAGCAAGGAACTTGTCTTGGAACTTGTGATCCAGCCCATCCTGCTCTACCCTACTGAATTTTGCTCCCTACTCGAAGGCCACAATAAAGAAACCTCAACCAAGGACATTCTTATCAAGTTTTAAAACTCCCTTCGTCTCCCAGCAAGGAACTTGTCTTGGAACTTGTGATCCAGCCCATCCTGCTCTACCCTACTGAATTTTGCTCCCTACTCAATGGCCACAATAAAGAAACCTCAACCAAGGACATTCTTATCAAGTTTTAAAACTCCCTTCATCTCCCAGCAAGGAACTTGTCTTGGAACTTGTGATCCAGCCCATCCTGCTCTACCCTACTGAATTTTGCTCCCTACTCAAGGCCACAATAAAGAAACCTCAACCAAGGACATTCTTATCAAGTTTTAAAACTCCCTTCGTCTCCCAGCAAGGAACTTGTCTTGGAACTTGTGATCCAGCCCATCCTGCTCTACCCTACTGAATTTTGCTCCCTACCAAGACCACAATAAAGAAACCTCAACCAAGGACATTCTTATCAAGTTTTAAAACTCCCTTCGTCTCCCAGCAAGGAACTTGTCTTGGAACTTGTGATCCAGCCCATCCTGCTCTACCCTACTGAATTTTGCTCCCTACTCGAAGGCCACAATAAAGAAACCTCAACCAAGGACATTCTTATCAAGTTTTAAAACTCCCTTCGTCTCCCAGCAAGGAACTTGTCTTGGAACTTGTGATCCAGCCCATCCTGCTCTACCCTACTGAATTTTGCTCCCTACCAAGGCCACAATAAAGAAACCTCAACCAAGTACATTCTTATCAAGTTTTAAAACTCCCTTCGCCTCCCAGCAAGGAACTTGTCTTGGAACTTGTGATCCAGCCCATCCTGCTCTACCCTACTGAATTTTGCTCCCTACTCGAAGGCCACAATAAAGAAACCTCAACCAAGGACATTCTTATCAAGTTTTAAAACTCCCTTCGTCTCCCAGCAAGGAACTTGTCTTGGAACTTGTGATCCAGCCCATCCTGCTCTACCCTACTGAATTTTGCTCCCTACTCAAGGCCACAATAAAGAAACCTCAACCAAGGACATTCTTATCAAGTTTTAAAACTCCTTCGTCTCCCAGCAAGGAACTTGTCTTGGAACTTGTGATCCAGCCCATCCTGCTCTACCCTACTGAATTTTGCTCCCTACTCAAGGCCACAATAAAGAAACCTCAACCAAGGACATTCTTATCAAGTTTTAAAACTCCCTTCGTCTCCCAGCAAGGAACTTGTCTTGGAACTTGTGATCCAGCCCATCCTGCTCTACCCTACTGAATTTTGCTCCCTACCAAGGCCACAATAAAGAAACCTCAACCAAGGACATTCTTATCAAGTTTTAAAACTCCCTTCGTCTCCCAGCAAGGAACTTGTCTTGGAACTTGTGATCCAGCCCATCCTGCTCTACCCTACTGAATTTTGCTCCCTACTCAAGGCCACAATAAAGAAACCTCAACCAAGGACATTCTTATCAAGTTTTAAAACTCCCTTCGTCTCCCAGCAAGGAACTTGTCTTGGAACTTGTGATCCAGCCCATCCTGCTCTACCCTACTGAATTTTGCTCCCTACTCAAGGCCACAATAAAGAAACCTCAACCAAGGACATTCTTATCAAGTTTTAAAACTCCCTTCGTCTCCCAGCAAGGAACTTGTCTTGGAACTTGTGATCCAGCCCATCCTGCTCTACCCTACTGAATTTTGCTCCCTACCAAGGCCACAATAAAGAAACCTCAACCAAGGACATTCTTATCAAGTTTTAAAACTCCTTCGCCTCCCAGCAAGGAACTTGTCTTGGAATTTGTGATCCAGCCCATCCTGCTCTACCCTACTGAATTTTGCTCCCTACCAAGGCCACAATAAAGAAACCTCAACCAAGGACATTCTTATCAAGTTTTAAAACTCCTTCGCCTCCCAGCAAGGAACTTGTCTTGGAACTTGTGATCCAGCCCATCCTGCTCTACCCTACTGAATTTTGCTCCCTACTCAAGGCCACAATAAAGAAACCTCAACCAAGGACATTCTTATCAAGTTTTAAAACTCCCTTCGTCTCCCAGCAAGGAACTTGTCTTGGAACTTGTGATCCAGCCCATCCTGCTCTACCCTACTGAATTTTGCTCCCTACTCAAGGCCACAATAAAGAAACCTCAACCAAGGACATTCTTATCAAGTTTTAAAACTCCCTTCGTCTCCCAGCAAGGAACTTGTCTTGGAACTTGTGATCCAGCCCATCCTGCTCTACCCTACTGAATTTTGCTCCCTACTCAAGGCCACAATAAAGAAACCTCAACCAAGGACATTCTTATCAAGTTTTAAAACTCCCTTCGCCTCCCAGCAAGGAACTTGTCTTGGAACTTGTGATCCAGCCCATCCTGCTCTACCCTACTGAATTTTGCTCCCTACTCAAGGCCACAATAAAGAAACCTCAACCAAGGACATTCTTATCAAGTTTTAAAACTCCCTTCGTCTCCCAGCAAGGAACTTGTCTTGGAACTTGTGATCCAGCCCATCCTGCTCTACCCTACTTAATTTTGCTCCCTACTCGAAGGCCACAATAAAGAAACCTCAACCAAGGACATTCTTATCAAGTTTTAAAACTCCCTTCGCCTCCCAGCAAGGAACTTGCCTTGGAACTTGTGGTCCAGCCCATCCTGCTCTACCCTAGTGAATTTTGCTCCCTACCAAGGCCACAATAAAGAAACCTCAACCAAGGACATTCTTATCAAGTTTTAAAACTCCCTTCGCCTCCCAGCAAGCAACTTGTCTTGGAACTTGTGATCCAGCCCATCCTGCTCTACCCTACTGAATTTTGCTCCCTACTCAAGGCCACAATAAAGAAACCTCAACCAAGGACATTCTTATCAAGTTTTAAAACTCCTTCGCCTCCCAGCAAGGAACTTGTCTTGGAACTTGTGATCCAGCCCATCCTGCTCTACCCTACTGAATTTTGCTCCCTACTCAAAGGCCACAATAAACAAACCTCAACCAAGGACATTCTTATCAAGTTTTAAAACTCCCTTCGTCTCCCAGCAAGGAACTTGTCTTGGAACTTGCGATCCAGCCCATCCTGCTCTACCCTACTGAATTTTGCTCCCTACCAAGGCCACAATAAAGAAACCTCAACCAAAGACATTCTTATCAAGTTTTAAAACTCCCTTCGCCTCCCAGCAAGGAACTTGTCTTGGAACTTGTGATCCAGCCCATCCTGCTCTACCCTACTGAATTTTGCTCCCTACTCAAGGCCACAATAAAGAAACCTCAACCAAGGACATTCTTATCAAGTTTTAAAACTCCCTTCGCCTCCCAGCAAGGAACTTGTCTTGGAACTTGTGATCCAGCCCATCCTGCTTTACCCTACTGAATTTTGCTCCCTACCGAAGGCCACAATAAAGAAACCTCAACCAAGGACATTCTTATCAAGTTTTAAAACTCCCTTCGTCTCCCAGCAAGGAACTTGTCTTGGAACTTGTGATCCAGCCCATCCTGCTCTACCCTACTGAATTTTGCTCCCTACTCAAGGCCACAATAAAGAAACCTCAACCAAGGACATTCTTATCAAGTTTTAAAACTCCCTTCGTCTCCCAGCAAGGAACTTGTCTTGGAACTTGTGATCCAGCCCATCCTGCTCTACCCTACTGAATTTTGCTCCCTACTCAAGGCCACAATAAAGAAACCTCAACCAAGGACATTCTTATCAAGTTTTAAAACTCCCTTCGCCTCCCAGCAAGGAACTTGTCTTGGAACTTGTGATCCAGCCCATCCTGCTCTACCCTACTGAATTTTGCTCCCTACTCAAGGCCACAATAAAGAAACCTCAACCAAGGACATTCTTATCAAGTTTTAAAACTCCCTTCGTCTCCCAGCAAGGAACTTGTCTTGGAACTTGTGATCCAGCCCATCCTGCTCTACCCTACTGAATTTTGCTCCCTACTCAAGGCCACAATAAAGAAACCTCAACCAAGGACATTCTTATCAAGTTTTAAAACTCCTTCGTCTCCCTGCAAGGAACTTGTCTTGGAACTTGTGATCCAGCCCATCCTGCTCTACCCTACTGAATTTTGCTCCCTACCAAGGCCACAATAAAGAAACCTCAACCAAGGACATTCTTATCAAGTTTTAAAACTCCTTCGCCTCCCAGCAAGGAACTTGTCTTGGAACTTGTGATCCAGCCCATCCTGCTCTACCCTACTGAATTTTGCTCCCTACCAAGGCCACAATAAAGAAACCTCAACCAAGGACATTCTTATCAAGTTTTAAAACTCCCTTCGCCTCCCAGCAAGGAACTTGTCTTGGAACTTGTGATCCAGCCCATCCTGCTCTACCCTACTGAATTTTGCTCCCTACTCAAGGCCACAATAAAGAAACCTCAACCAAGGACATTCTTATCAAGTTTTAAAACTCCCTTCGCCTCCCAGCAAAGAACTTGTCTTGGAACTTGTGATCCAGCCCATCCTGCTCTACCCTACTGAATTTTGCTCCCTACTCAAGGCCACAATAAAGAAACCTCAACCAAGGACATTCTTATCAAGTTTTAAAACTCCTTCGCCTCCCAGCAAGGAACTTGTCTTGGAACTTGTGATCCAGCCCATCCTGCTCTACCCTACTGAATTTTGCTCCCTACCAAGGCCACAATAAAGAAACCTCAACCAAGGACATTCTTATCAAGTTTTAAAACTCCCTTCGCCTCCCAGCAAGGAACTTGTCTTGGAACTTGTGATCCAGCCCATCCTGCTCTACCCTACTGAATTTTGCTCCCTACTCAAGGCCACAATAAAGAAACCTCAACCAAGGACATTCTTATCAAGTTTTAAAACTCCCTTCGTCTCCCAGCAAGGAACTTGTCTTGGAACTTGTGATCCAGCCCATCCTGCTCTACCCTACTGAATTTTGCTCCCTACTCAAGGCCACAATAAAGAAACCTCAACCAAGGACATTCTTATCAAGTTTTAAAACTCCCTTCGTCTCCCAGCAAGGAACTTGTCTTGGAACTTGTGATCCAGCCCATCCTGCTCTACCCTACTGAATTTTGCTCCCTACTCAAGGCCACAATAAAGAAACCTCAACCAAGGACATTCTTATCAAGTTTTAAAACTCCCTTCGCCTCCCAGCAAGGAACTTGTCTTGGAACTTGTGATCCAGCCCATCCTGCTCTACCCTACTGAATTTTGCTCCCTACCGAAGGCCACAATAAAGAAACCTCAACCAAGGACATTCTTATCAAGTTTTAAAACTCCCTTCGTCTCCCAGCAAGGAACATGTCATGGAACTTGTGGTCCAGCCCATCCTGCTCTACCCTACTGAATTTTGCTCCCTACCAAGGCCACAATAAAGAAACCTCAACCAAGGACATTCTTATCAAGTTTTAAAACTCCCTTCGCCTCCCAGCAAGGAACTTGTCTTGGAACTTGTGATCCAGCCCATCCTGCTCTACCCTACTGAATTTTGCTCCCTACTCAAGGCCACAATAAAGAAACCTCAACCAAGGACATTCTTATCAAGTTTTAAAACTCCCTTCGCCTCCCAGCAAGGAACTTGTCTTGGAACTTGTGATCGAGCCCATCCTGCTCTACCCTACTGAATTTTGCTCCCTACTCAAGGCCACAATAAAGAAACCTCAACCAAGGACATTCTTATCAAGTTTTAAAACTCCCTTCGCCTCCCAGCAAGGAACTTGTCTTGGAACTTGTGATCCAGCCCATCCTGCTCTACCCTACTGAATTTTGCTCCCTACCAAGGCCACAATAAAGAAACCTCAACCAAGGACATTCTTATCAAGTTTTAAAACTCCTTCGTCTCCCAGCAAGGAACTTGTCTTGGAACTTGTGATCCAGCCCATCCTGCTCTACCCTACTGAATTTTGCTACCTACTCAAGGCCACAATAAAGAAACCTCAACCAAGGACATTCTTATCAAGTTTTAAAACTCCTTCGTCTCCCAGCAAGGAACTTGTCTTGGAACTTGTGATCCAGCCCATCCTGCTCTACCCTACTGAATTTTGCTCCCTACTCAAGGCCACAATAAAGAAACCTCAACCAAGGACATTCTTATCAAGTTTTAAAACTCCTTCGTCTCCCAGCAAGGAACTTGTCTTGGAACTTGTGACCCAGCCCATCCTGCTCTACCCTACTGAATTTTGCTCCCTACTCAAGGCCACAATAAAGAAACCTCAACCAAGGACATTCTTATCAAGTTTTAAAACTCCCTTCGTCTCCCAGCAAGGAACTTGTCTTGGAACTTGTGATCCAGCCCATCCTGCTCTACCCTACTGAATTTTGCTCCCTACCAAGGCCACAATAAAGAAACCTCAACCAAGGACATTCTTATCAAGTTTTAAAACTCCCTTCGTCTCCCAGCAAGGAACTTGTCTTGGAACTTGTGATCCAGCCCATCCTGCTCTACCCTACTGAATTTTGCTCCCTACTCAAGGCCACAATAAAGAAACCTCAACCAAGGACATTCTTATCAAGTTTTAAAACTCCCTTCGTCTCCCAGCAAGGAACTTGTCTTGGAACTTGTGATCCAGCCCATCCTGCTCTACCCTACTGAATTTTGCTCCCTACTCAAGGCCACAATAAAGAAACCTCAACCAAGGACATTCTTATCAAGTTTTAAAACTCCCTTCGCCTCCCAGCAAGGAACTTGTCTTGGAACTTGTGATCCAGCCCATCCTGCTCTACCCTACTGAATTTTGCTCCCTACTCAAGGCCACAATAAAGAAACCTCAACCAAGGACATTCTTATCAAGTTTTAAAACTCCCTTCGTCTCCCAGCAAGGAACTTGTCTTGGAACTTGTGATCCAGCCCATCCTGCTCTACCCTACTGAATTTTGCTCCCTACTCAAGGCCACAATAAAGAAACCTCAACCAAGGACATTCTTATCAAGTTTTAAAACTCCCTTCGCCTCCCAGCAAGGAACTTGTCTTGGAACTTGTGATCCAGCCCATCCTGCTCTACCCTACTGAATTTTGCTCCCTACCAAGGCCACAATAAAGAAACCTCAACCAAGGACATTCTTATCAAGTTTTAAAACTCCCTTCGCCTCCCAGCAAGGAACTTGTCTTGGAACTTGTGATCCAGCCCATCCTGCTCTACCCTACTGAATTTTGCTCCCTACTCAAGGCCACAATAAAGAAACCTCAACCAAGGACATTCTTATCAAGTTTTAAAACTCCCTTCGTCTCCCAGCAAGGAACTTGTCTTGGAACTTGTGATCCAGCCCATCCTGCTCTACCCTACTGAATTTTGCTCCCTACCAAGGCCACAATAAAGAAACCTCAACCAAGGACATTCTTATCAAGTTTTAAAACTCCTTCGTCTCCCAGCAAGGAACTTGTCTTGGAACTTGTGATCCAGCCCATCCTGCTCTACCCTACGGAATTTTGCTCCTACTCAAGGCCACAATAAAGAAACCTCAACCAAGGACATTCTTATCAAGTTTTAAAACTCCCTTCGTCTCCCAGCAAGGAACTTGTCTTGGAACTTGTGATCCAGCCCATCCTGCTCTACCCTACTGAATTTTGCTCCCTACTCAAGGCCACAATAAAGAAACCTCAACCAAGGACATTCTTATCAAGTTTTAAAACTCCCTTCGTCTCCCAGCAAGGAACTTGTCTTGGAACTTGTGATCCAGCCCATCCTGCTCTACCCTACTGAATTTTGCTCCCTACTCAAGGCCACAATAAAGAAACCTCAACCAAGGACATTCTTATCAAGTTTTAAAACTCCCTTCGTCTCCCAGCAAGGAACTTGTCTTGGAACTTGTGATCCAGCCCATCCTGCTCTACCCTACTGAATTTTGCTCCCTACTCAAGGCCACAATAAAGAAACCTCAACCAAGGACATTCTTATCAAGTTTTAAAACTCCCTTCGTCTCCCAGCAAGGAACTTGTCTTGGAACTTGTGATCCAGCCCATCCTGCTCTACCCTACTGAATTTTGCTCCCTACTCAAGGCCACAATAAAGAAACCTCAACCAAGGACATTCTTATCAAGTTTTAAAACTCCCTTCGCCTCCCAGCAAGGAACTTGTCTTGGAACTTGTGATCCAGCCCATCCTGCTCTACCCTACTGAATTTTGCTCCCTACTCAAGGCCACAATAAAGAAACCTCAACCAAGGACATTCTTATCAAGTTTTAAAACTCCTTCGTCTCCCAGCAAGGAACTTGTCTTGGAACTTGTGATCCAGCCCATCCTGCTCTACCCTACTGAATTTTGCTCCCTACTCAAGGCCACAATAAAGAAACCTCAACCAAGGACATTCTTATCAAGTTTTAAAACTCCCTTCGCCTCCCAGCAAGGAACTTGTCTTGGAACTTGTGATCCAGCCCATCCTGCTCTACCCTACTGAATATTGCTCCTACTCAAGGCCACAATAAAGAAACCTCAACCAAGGACATTCTTATCAAGTTTTAAAACTCCTTCGTCTCCCAGCAAGGAACTTGTCTTGGAACTTGTGATCCAGCCCATCCTGCTCTACCCTACTGAATTTTGCTCCCTACCGAAGGCCACAATAAAGAAACCTCAACCAAGGACATTCTTATCAAGTTTTAAAACTCCCTTCGTCTCCCAGCAAGGAACTTGTCTTGGAACTTGTGATCCAGCCCATCCTGCTCTACCCTACTGAATTTTGCTCCCTACCGAAGGCCACAATAAAGAAACCTCAACCAAGGACATTCTTATCAAGTTTTAAAACTCCCTTCGTCTCCCAGCAAGGAACTTGTCTTGGAACTTGTGATCCAGCCCATCCTGCTCTACCCTACTGAATTTTGCTCCCTACTCAAGGCCACAATAAAGAAACCTCAACCAAGGACATTCTTATCAAGTTTTAAAACTCCCTTCGTCTCCCAGCAAGGAACTTGTCTTGGAACTTGTGATCCAGCCCATCCTGCTCTACCCTACTGAATTTTGCTCCCTACCAAGGCCACAATAAAGAAACCTCAACAAAGGACATTCTTATCAAGTTTTAAAACTCCCTTCGCCTCCCAGCAAGGAACTTGTCTTGGAACTTGTGATCCAGCCCATCCTGCTCTACCCTACTGAATTTTGCTCCCTACCAAGGCCACAATAAAGAAACCTCAACCAAGGACATTCTTATCAAGTTTTAAAACTCCTTCGTCTCCCAGCAAGGAACTTGTCTTGGAACTTGTGATCCAGCCCATCCTGCTCTACCCTACTGAATTTTGCTCCCTACTCAAGGCCACAATAAAGAAACCTCAACCAAGGACATTCTTATCAAGTTTTAAAACTCCCTTCGTCTCTCCCAGCAAGGAACTTGTCTTGGAACTTGTGATCCAGCCCATCCTGCTCTACCCTACTGAATTTTGCTCCCTACTCGAAGGCCACAATAAAGAAACCTCAACCAAGGACATTCTTATCAAGTTTTAAAACTCCTTCGTCTCCCAGCAAGGAACTTGTCTTGGAACTTGTGATCCAGCCCATCCTGCTCTACCCTACTGAATTTTGCTCCCTACTCGAAGGCCACAATAAAGAAACCTCAACCAAGGACATTCTTATCAAGTTTTAAAACTCCCTTCGTCTCCCAGCAAGGAACTTGTCTTGGAACTTGTGATCCAGCCCATCCTGCTCTACCCTACTGAATTTTGCTCCTACTCGAAGGCCACAATAAAGAAACCTCAACCAAGGACATTCTTATCAAGTTTTAAAACTCCTTCGTCTCCCAGCAAGTAACTTGTCTTGGAACTTGTGATCCAGCCCATCCTGCTCTACCCTACTGAATTTTGCTCCCTACTCAAGGCCACAATAAAGAAACCTCAACCAAGGACATTCTTATCAAGTTTTAAAACTCCCTTCGTCTCCCAGCAAGGAACTTGTCTTGGAACTTGTGATCCAGCCCATCCTGCTCTACCCTACTGAATTTTGCTCCCTACTCAAGGCCACAATAAAGAAACCTCAACCAAGGACATTCTTATCAAGTTTTAAAACTCCCTTCGTCTCCCAGCAAGGAACTTGTCTTGGAACTTGTGATCCAGCCCATCCTGCTCTACCCTACTGAATTTTGCTCCCTACTCAAGGCCACAATAAAGAAACCTCAACCAAGGACATTCTTATCAAGTTTTAAAACTCCCTTCGTCTCCCAGCAAGGGACTTGTCTTGGAACTTGTGATCCAGCCCATCCTGCTCTACCCTACTGAATTTTGCTCCCTAGCCGAAGGCCACAATAAAGAAACCTCAACCAAGGACATTCTTATCAAGTTTTAAAACTCCCTTCGCCTCCCAGCAAGGAACTTGTCTTGGAACTTGTGATCCAGCCCATCCTGCTCTACCCTACTGAATTTTGCTCCCTACTCGAAGGCCACAATAAAGAAACCTCAACCAAGGACATTCTTATCAAGTTTTAAAACTCCCTTCGTCTCCCAGCAAGGAACTTGTCTTGGAACTTGTGATCCAGCCCATCCTGCTCTACCCTACTGAATTTTGCTCCCTACTGAAGGCCACAATAAAGAAACCTCAACCAAGGACATTCTTATCAAGTTTTAAAACTCCCTTCGTCTCCCAGCAAGGAACTTGTCTTGGAACTTGTGATCCAGCCCATCCTGCTCTACCCTACTGAATTTTGCTCCCTACTCAAGGCCACAATAAAGAAACCTCAACCAAGGACATTCTTATCAAGTTTTAAAACTCCTTCGCCTCCCAGCAAGGAACTTGTCTTGGAACTTGTGATCCAGCCCATCCTGCTCTACCCTACTGAATTTTGCTCCCTACTCAAGGCCACAATAAAGAAACCTCAACCAAGGACATTCTTATCAAGTTTTAAAACTCCTTCGTCTCCCAGCAAGGAACTTGTCTTGGAACTTGTGATCCAGCCCATCCTGCTCTACCCTACTGAATTTTGCTCCCTACCAAGGCCACAATAAAGAAACCTCAACCAAGGACATTCTTATCAAGTTTTAAAACTCCCTTCGTCTCCCAGCAAGGAACTTGTCTTGGAACTTGTGATCCAGCCCATCCTGCTCTACCCTACTGAATTTTGCTCCTACCAAGGCCACAATAAAGAAACCTCAACCAAGGACATTCTTATCAAGTTTTAAAACTCCCTTCGTCTCCCAGCAAGGAACTTGTCTTGGAACTTGTGATCCAGCCCATCCTGCTCTACCCTACTGAATTTTGCTCCTACTCAAGGCCACAATAAAGAAACCTCAACCAAGGACATTCTTATCAAGTTTTAAAACTCCCTTCGTCTCCCAGCAAGGAACTTGTCTTGGAACTTGTGATCCAGCCCATCCTGCTCTACCCTACTGAATTTTGCTCCCTACCAAGGCCACAATAAAGAAACCTCAACCAAGGACATTCTTATCAAGTTTTAAAACTCCCTTCGCCTCCCAGCAAGGAACTTGTCTTGGAACTTGTGATCCAGCCCATCCTGCTCTACCCTACTGAATTTTGCTCCCTACTCGAAGGCCACAATAAAGAAACCTCAACCAAGGACATTCTTATCAAGTTTTAAAACTCCTTCGTCTCCCAGCAAGGAACTTGTCTTGGAACTTGTGATCCAGCCCATCCTGCTCTACCCTACTGAATTTTGCTCCCTACCAAGGCCACAATAAAGAAACCTCAACCAAGGACATTCTTATCAAGTTTTAAAACTCCCTTCGTCTCCCAGCAAGGAACTTGTCTTGGAACTTGTGATCCAGCCCATCCTGCTCTACCCTACTGAATTTTGCTCCCTACTCAAGGCCACAATAAAGAAACCTCAACCAAGGACATTCTTATCAAGTTTTAAAACTCCCTTCGTCTCCCAGCAAGGAACTTGTCTTGGAACTTGTGATCCAGCCCATCCTGCTCTACCCTACTGAATTTTGCTCCCTACTCAAGGCCACAATAAAGAAACCTCAACCAAGGACATTCTTATCAAGTTTTAAAACTCCCTTCGTCTCCCAGCAAGGAACTTGTCTTGGAACTTGTGATCCAGCCCATCCTGCTCTACCCTACTGAATTTTGCTCCCTACTCAAGGCCACAATAAAGAAACCTCAACCAAGGACATTCTTATCAAGTTTTAAAACTCCCTTCGTCTCCCAGCAAGGAACTTGTCTTGGAACTTGTGATCCAGCCCATCCTGCTCTACCCTACTGAATTTTGCTCCCTACTCAAGGCCACAATAAAGAAACCTCAACCAAGGACATTCTTATCAAGTTTTAAAACTCCTTCGTCTCCCAGCAAGGAACTTGTCTTGGAACTTGTGATCCAGCCCATCCTGCTCTACCCTACTGAATTTTGCTCCTACTCGAAGGCCACAATAAAGAAACCTCAACCAAGGACATTCTTATCAAGTTTTAAAACTCCCTTCGTCTCCCAGCAAGGAACTTGTCTTGGAACTTGTGATCCAGCCCATCCTGCTCTACCCTACTGAATTTTGCTCCCTACTCAAGGCCACAATAAAGAAACCTCAACCAAGGACATTCTTATCAAGTTTTAAAACTCCTTCGTCTCCCAGCAAGGAACTTGTCTTGGAACTTGTGATCCAGCCCATCCTGCTCTACCCTACTGAATTTTGCTCCCTACTCAAGGCCACAATAAAGAAACCTCAACCAAGGACATTCTTATCAAGTTTTAAAACTCCCTTCGTCTCCCAGCAAGGAACTTGTCTTGGAACTTGTGATCCAGCCCATCCTGCTCTACCCTACTGAATTTTGCTCCCTACTCAAAGGCCACAATAAAGAAACCTCAACCAAGGACATTCTTATCAAGTTTTAAAACTCCCTTCGTCTCCCAGCAAGGAACTTGTCTTGGAACTTGTGATCCAGCCCATCCTGCTCTACCCTACTGAATTTTGCTCCCTACCCGAAGGCCAGAATAAAGAAACCTCAACCAAGGACATTCTTATCAAGTTTTAAAACTCCCTTCGTCTCCCAGCAAGGAACTTGTCTTGGAACTTGTGATCCAGCCCATCCTGCTCTACCCTACTGAATTTTGCTCCCTACTCGAAGGCCACAATAAAGAAACCTCAACCAAGGACATTCTTATCAAGTTTTAAAACTCCCTTCGTCTCCCAGCAAGGAACTTGTCTTGGAACTTGTGATCCAGCCCATCCTGCTCTACCCTACTGAATTTTGCTCCCTACTCAATGGCCACAATAAAGAAACCTCAACCAAGGACATTCTTATCAAGTTTTAAAACTCCTTCGTCTCCCAGCAAGGAACTTGTCTTGGAACTTGTGATCCAGCCCATCCTGCTCTACCCTACTGAATTTTGCTCCCTACTGAAGGCCACAATAAAGAAACCTCAACCAAGGACATTCTTATCAAGTTTTAAAACTCCCTTCGTCTCCCAGCAAGGAACTTGTCTTGGAACTTGTGATCCAGCCCATCCTGCTCTACCCTACTGAATTTTGCTCCCTACTCAATGGCCACAATAAAGAAACCTCAACCAAGGACATTCTTATCAAGTTTTAAAACTCCCTTCGTCTCCCAGCAAGGAACTTGTCTTGGAACTTGTGATCCAGCCCATCCTGCTCTACCCTACTGAATTTTGCTCCCTACTCGAAGGCCACAATAAAGAAACCTCAACCAAGGACATTCTTATCAAGTTTTAAAACTCCCTTCGTCTCCCAGCAAGGAACTTGTCTTGGAACTTGTGATCCAGCCCATCCTGCTCTACCCTACTGAATTTTGCTCCCTACTCGAAGGCCACAATAAAGAAACCTCAACCAAGGACATTCTTATCAAGTTTTAAAACTCCTTCGTCTCCCAGCAAGGAACTTGTCTTGGAACTTGTGATCCAGCCCATCCTGCTCTACCCTACTGAATTTTGCTCCCTACTCGAAGGCCACAATAAAGAAACCTCAACCAAGGACATTCTTATCAAGTTTTAAAACTCCCTTCGTCTCCCAGCAAGGAACTTGTCTTGGAACTTGTGATCCAGCCCATCCTGCTCTACCCTACTGAATTTTGCTCCCTACTCAAGGCCACAATAAAGAAACCTCAACCAAGGACATTCTTATCAAGTTTTAAAACTCCTTCGTCTCCCAGCAAGGAACTTGTCTTGGAACTTGTGATCCAGCCCATCCTGCTCTACCCTACTGAATTTTGCTCCCTACTCAATGGCCACAATAAAGAAACCTCAACCAAGGACATTCTTATCAAGTTTTAAAACTCCTTCGTCTCCCAGCAAGGAACTTGTCTTGGAACTTGTGATCCAGCCCATCCTGCTCTACCCTACTGAATTTTGCTCCCTACTCGAAGGCCACAATAAAGAAACCTCAACCAAGGACATTCTTATCAAGTTTTAAAACTCCCTTCGTCTCCCAGCAAGGAACTTGTCTTGGAACTTGTGATCCAGCCCATCCTGCTCTACCCTACTGAATTTTGCTCCCTACTCGAAGGCCACAATAAAGAAACCTCAACCAAGGACATTCTTATCAAGTTTTAAAACTCCCTTCGTCTCCCAGCAAGGAACTTGTCTTGGAACTTGTGATCCAGCCCATCCTGCTCTACCCTACTGAATTTTGCTCCCTACTCGAAGGCCACAATAAAGAAACCTCAACCAAGGACATTCTTATCAAGTTTTAAAACTCCCTTCGTCTCCCAGCAAGGAACTTGTCTTGGAACTTGTGATCCAGCCCATCCTGCTCTACCCTACTGAATTTTGCTCCCTACCAAGGCCACAATAAAGAAACCTCAACCAAGGACATTCTTATCAAGTTTTAAAACTCCCTTCGTCTCCCAGCAAGGAACTTGTCTTGGAACTTGTGATCCAGCCCATCCTGCTCTACCCTACTGAATTTTGCTCCCTACTCAATGGCCACAATAAAGAAACCTCAACCAAGGACATTCTTATCAAGTTTTAAAACTCCCTTCGTCTCCCAGCAAGGAACTTGTCTTGGAACTTGTGATCCAGCCCATCCTGCTCTACCCTACTGAATTTTGCTCCCTACTCAAGGCCACAATAAAGAAACCTCAACCAAGGACATTCTTATCAAGTTTTAAAACTCCCTTCGTCTCCCAGCAAGGAACTTGTCTTGGAACTTGTGATCCAGCCCATCCTGCTCTACCCTACTGAATTTTGCTCCTACTCGAAGGCCACAATAAAGAAACCTCAACCAAGGACATTCTTATCAAGTTTTAAAACTCCTTCGTCTCCCAGCAAGGAACTTGTCTTGGAACTTGTGATCCAGCCCATCCTGCTCTACCCTACTGAATTTTGCTCCCTACTCGAAGGCCACAATAAAGAAACCTCAACCAAGGACATTCTTATCAAGTTTTAAAACTCCCTTCGTCTCCCAGCAAGGAACTTGTCTTGGAACTTGTGATCCAGCCCATCCTGCTCTACCCTACTGAATTTTGCTCCCTACCAAAGGCCACAATAAAGAAACCTCAACCAAGGACATTCTTATCAAGTTTTAAAACTCCTTCGTCTCCCAGCAAGGAACTTGTCTTGGAACTTGTGATCCAGCCCATCCTGCTCTACCCTACTGAATTTTGCTCCCTACTCAAGGCCACAATAAAGAAACCTCAACCAAGGACATTCTTATCAAGTTTTAAAACTCCCTTCGTCTCCCAGCAAGGAACTTGTCTTGGAACTTGTGATCCAGCCCATCCTGCTCTACCCTACTGAATTTTGCTCCCAACTCAAGGCCACAATAAAGAAACCTCAACCAAGGACATTCTTATCAAGTTTTAAAACTCCCTTCGTCTCCCAGCAAGGAACTTGTCTTGGAACTTGTGATCCAGCCCATCCTGCTCTACCCTACTGAATTTTGCTCCCTACCAAGGCCACAATAAAGAAACCTCAACCAAGGACATTCTTATCAAGTTTTAAAACTCCCTTCGTCTCCCAGCAAGGAACTTGTCTTGGAACTTGTGATCCAGCCCATCCTGCTCTACCCTACTGAATTTTGCTCCCTACTCAAGACCACAATAAAGAAACCTCAACCAAGGACATTCTTATCAAGTTTTAAAACTCCCTTCGTCTCCCAGCAAGGAACTTGTCTTGGAACTTGTGATCCAGCCCATCCTGCTCTACCCTACTGAATTTTGCTCCCTACTCAATGGCCACAATAAAGAAACCTCAACCAAGGACATTCTTATCAAGTTTTAAAACTCCCTTCGTCTCCCAGCAAGGAACTTGTCTTGGAACTTGTGATCCAGCCCATCCTGCTCTACCCTACTGAATTTTGCTCCCTACTCGAAGGCCACAATAAAGAAACCTCAACCAAGGACATTCTTATCAAGTTTTAAAACTCCCTTCGTCTCCCAGCAAGGAACTTGTCTTGGAACTTGTGATCCAGCCCATCCTGCTCTACCCTACTGAATTTTGCTCCCTACCAAGGCCACAATAAAGAAACCTCAACCAAGGACATTCTTATCAAGTTTTAAAACTCCTTCATCTCCCAGCAAGGAACTTGTCTTGGAACTTGTGATCCAGCCCATCCTGCTCTACCCTACTGAATTTTGCTCCCTACTCGAAGGCCACAATAAAGAAACCTCAACCAAGGACATTCTTATCAAGTTTTAAAACTCCATTCGTCTCCCAGCAAGGAACTTGTCTTGGAACTTGTGATCCAGCCCATCCTGCTCTACCCTACTGAATTTTGCTCCCTACTCGAAGGCCACAATAAAGAAACCTCAACCAAGGACATTCTTATCAAGTTTTAAAACTCCCTTCGTCTCCCAGCAAGGAACTTGTCTTGGAACTTGTGATCCAGCCCATCCTGCTCTACCCTACTGAATTTTGCTCCCTACTCAAGGCCACATTAAAGAAACCTCAACCAAGGACATTCTTATCAAGTTTTAAAACTCCCTTCGTCTCCCAGCAAGGAACTTGCCTTGGAACTTGTGACCCAGCCCATCCTGCTCTACCCTACTGAATTTTGCTCCCTACTCGAAGGCCACAATAAAGAAACCTCAACCAAGGACATTCTTATCAAGTTTTAAAGCTCCCTTCGTCTCCCAGCAAGGAACTTGTCTTGGAACTTGTGATCCAGCCCATCCTGCTCTACCCTACTGAATTTTGCTCCCTACTTGAAGGCCACAATAAAGAAACCTCAACCAAGGACATTCTTATCAAGTTTTAAAACTCCTTCGTCTCCCAGCAAGGAACTTGTCTTGGAACTTGTGATGCAGCCCATCCTGCTCTACCCTACTGAATTTTGCTCCCTACCAAGGCCACAATAAAGAAACCTCAACCAAGGACATTCTTATCAAGTTTTAAAACTCCCTTCGTCTCCCAGCAAGGAACTTGTCTTGGAACTTGTGATCCAGCCCATCCTGCTCTACCCTACTGAATTTTGCTCCCTACTCAATGGCCACAATAAAGAAACCTCAACCAAAGACATTCTTATCAAGTTTTAAAACTCCTTTGTCTCCCAGCAAGGAACTTGTCTTGGAACTTGTGATCCAGCCCATCCTGCTCTACCCTACTGAATTTTGCTCCCTACTCGAAGGCCACAATAAAGAAACCTCAACCAAGGACATTCTTATCAAGTTTTAAAACTCCCTTCGTCTCCCAGCAAGGAACTTGTCTTGGAACTTGTGATCCAGCCCATCCTGCTCTACCCTACTGAATTTTGGTGCCTACTCAATGGCCACAATAAAGAAACCTCAACCAAGGACATTCTTATCAAGTTTTAAAACTCCCTTCGTCTCCCAGCAAGGAACTTGTCTTGGAACTTGTGATCCAGCCCATCCTGCTCTACCCTACTGAATTTTGCTCCCTACTTGAAGGCCACAATAAAGAAACCTCAACCAAGGACATTCTTATCAAGTTTTAAAACTCCCTTTATCTCCCAGCAAGGAACTTGTCTTGGAACTTGTGATCCAGCCCATCCTGCTCTACCCTACTGAATTTTGCTCCCTACCAAGGCCACAATAAAGAAACCTCAACCAAGGACATTCTTATCAAGTTTTAAAACTCCCTTCGTCTCCCAGCAAGGAACTTGTCTTGGAACTTGTGATCCAGCCCATCCTGCTCTACCCTACTGAATTTTGCTCCCTACCGAAGGCCACAATAAAGAAACCTCAACCAAGGACATTCTTATCAAGTTTTAAAACTCCTTCGTCTCCCAGCAAGGAACTTGTCTTGGAACTTGTGATCCAGCCCATCCTGCTCTACCCTACTGAATTTTGCTCCTACTCAAGGCCACAATAAAGAAACCTCAACCAAGGACATTCTTATCAAGTTTTAAAACTCCCTTCGTCTCCCAGCAAGGAACTTGTCTTGGAACTTGTGATCCAGCCCATCCTGCTCTACCCTACTGAATTTTGCTCCCTACTCAAGGCCACAATAAAGAAACCTCAACCAAGGACATTCTTATCAAGTTTTAAAACTCCCTTCATCTCCCAGCAAGGAACTTGTCTTGGAACTTGTGCTCCAGCCCATCCTGCTCTACCCTACTGAATTTTGCTCCCTACCAAGGCCACAATAAAGAAACCTCAACCAAGGACATTCTTATCAAGTTTTAAAACTCCTTCGTCTCCCAGCAAGGAACTTGTCTTGGAACTTGTGATCCAGCCCATCCTGCTCTACCCTACTGAATTTTGCTCCCTACCAAGGCCACAATAAAGAAACCTCAACCAAGGACATTCTTATCAAGTTTTAAAACTCCTTCGTCTCCCAGCAAGGAACTTGTCTTGGAACTTGTGATCCAGCCCATCCTGCTCTACCCTACTGAATTTTGCTCCCTACTCAATGGCCACAATAAAGAAACCTCAACCAAGGACATTCTTATCAAGTTTTAAAACTCCCTTCGTCTCCCAGCAAGGAACTTGTCTTGGAACTTGTGATCCAGCCCATCCTGCTCTACCCTACTGAATTTTGCTCCCTACTCGAAGGCCACAATAAAGAAACCTCAACCAAGGACATTCTTATCAAGTTTTATAACTCCCTTCGTCTCCCAGCAAGGAACTTGTCTTGGAACTTGTGATCCAGCCCATCCTGCTCTACCCTACTGAATTTTGCTCCCTACTCGAAGGCCACAATAAAGAAAAATCAACCAAGGACATTCTTATCAAGTTTTAAAACTCCCTTCGTCTCCCAGCAAGGAACTTGTCTTGGAACTTGTGATCCAGCCCATCCTGCTCTACCCTACTGAATTTTGCTCCCTACTCGAAGGCCACAATAAAGAAACCTCAACCAAGGACATTCTTATCAAGTTTTAAAACTCCCTTCGTCTCCCAGCAAGGACCTTGTCTTGGAACTTGTGGTCCAGCCCATCCTGCTCTACCCTACTGAATTTTGCTCCCTACTCGAAGGCCACAATAAAGAAACCTCAACCAAGGACATTCTTATCAAGTTTTAAAACTCCCTTCGTCTCCCAGCAAGGAACTTGTCTTGGAACTTGTGATCCAGCCCATCCTGCTCTACCCTACTGAATTTTGCTCCCTACTCGAAGGCCACAATAAAGAAACCAAAACCAAGGACATTCTTAACAAGTTTTAAAACTCCCTTCGTCTCCCAGCAAGGAACTTGTCTTGGAACTTGTGATCCAGCCCATCCTGCTCTACCCTACTGAATTTTGCTCCCTACTCAGAGGCCACAATAAAGACACCTCAACCAAGGACATTCTTATCAAGTTTTAAAACTCCCTTCATCTCCCAGCAAGGAACTTGTCTTGGAACTTGTGATCCAGCCCATCCTGCTCTACCCTACTGAATTCTGCTCCCTACTCGAAGGCCACAATAAAGAAACCTCAACCAAGGACATTCTTATCAAGTTTTAAAACTCCCTTTGTCTCCCAGCAAGGAACTTGTCTTGGAACTTGTGCTCCAGCCCATCCTGCTCTACCCTACTGAATTTTGCTCCCTACTCAATGGCCACAATAAAGAAACCTCAACCAAGGACATTCTTATCAAGTTTTAAAACTCCCTTCGTCTCCCAGCAAGGAACTTGTCTTGGAACTTGTGATCCAGCCCATCCTGCTCTACCCTACTGAATTTTGCTCCCTACTCGAAGGCCACAATAAAGAAACCTCAACCAAGGACATTCTTATCAAGTTTTAAAACTCCCTTCGTCTCCCAGCAAGGAACTTGTCTTGGAACTTGTGATCCAGCCCATCCTGCTCTACCCTACTGAATTTTGCTCCTACTCAAGGCCACAATAAAGAAACCTCAACCAAGGACATTCTTATCAAGTTTTAAAACTCCCTTCGTCTCCCAGCAAGGAACTTGTCTTGGAACTTGTGATCCAGCCCATCCTGCTCTACCCTACTGAATTTTGCTCCCTACTCAAGGCCACAATAAAGAAACCTCAACCAAGGACATTCTTATCAAGTTTTAAAACTCCCTTTGTCCCAGCAAGGAACTTCTCTTGGAACTTGTGATTCAGCCCATCCTGCTCTACCCTACTGAATTTTGCTCCCTACCGAAGGCCACAATAAAGAAACCTCAACCAAGGACATTCTTATCAAGTTTTAAAACTCCCTTCGTCTCCCAGCAAGGAACTTGTCTTGGAACTTGTGATCCAGCCTATCCTGCTCTACCCTACTGAATTTTGCTCCCTACCAAGGCCACAATAAAGAAACCTCAACCAAGGACATTCTTATCAAGTTTTAAAACTCCTTTGTCTCCCAGCAAGGAACTTGTCTTGGAACTTGTGATCCAGCCCATCCTGCTCTACCCTACTGAATTTTGCTCCCTACTCGAAGGCCACAATAAAGAAACTTCAACCAAGGACATTCTTATCAAGTTTTAAAACTCCCTTCGTCTCCCAGCAAGGAACTTGTCTTGGAACTTGTGATCCAGCCCATCCTGCTCTACCCTACTGAATTTTGCTCCCTACTCAAAGGCCACAATAAAGAAACCTCAACCAAGGACATTCTTATCAAGTTTTAAAGCTCCCTTCGTCTCCCAGCAAGGAACTTGTCTTGGAACTTGTGATCCAGCCCATCCTGCTCTACCCTACTGAATTTTGCTCCCTACTTGAAGGCCACAATAAAGAAACCTCAACCAAGGACATTCTTATCAAGTTTTAAAACTCCCTTTATCTCCCAGCAAGGAACTTGTCTTGGAACTTGTGATCCAGCCCATCCTGCTCCACCCTACTGAATTTTGCTCCCTACTCGAAGGCCACAATAAAGAAACCTCAACCAAGGACATTCTTATCAAGTTTTAAAACTCCCTTCGTCTCCCAGCAAGCAACTTGTCTTGGAACTTGTGATCCAGCCCATTCTGCTCTACCCTACTGAATTTTGCTCCCTACTCGAAGGCCACAATAAAGAAACCTCAACCAAGGACATTCTTATCAAGTTTTAAAACTCCCTTCATCTCCCAGCAAGAAACTTGTCTTGGAACTTGTGATCCAGCCCATCCTGCTCTACCCTACTGAATTTTGCTCCCTACTCGAAGGCCACAATAAAGAAACCTCAACCAAGGACATTCTTATCAAGTTTTAAAACTCCCTTTGTCTCCCAGCAAGGAACTTGTCTTGGAACTTGTGATCCAGCCCATCCTGCTCTACCCTACTGAATTTTGCTCCCTACTCGAAGGCCACAATAAAGAAACCTCAACCAAGGACATTCTTATCAAGTTTTAAAACTCCTTCATCTCCCAGCAAGGAACTTGTCTTGGAACTTGTGATCCAGCCCATCCTGCTCTACCCTACTGAATTTTGCTCCCTACTCAAAGGCCACAATAAAGAAACCTCAACCAAGGACATTCTTATCAAGTTTTAAAACTCCTTGTCTCCCAGCAAGGAACTTGTCTTGGAACTTGTGATCCAGCCCATCCTGCTCTACCCTACTGAATTTTGCTCCCTACTCAAGGCCACAATAAAGAAACCTCAACCAAGGACATTCTTATCAAGTTTTAAAACTCCTTCGTCTCCCAGCAAGGAACTTGTCTTGGAACTTGTGATCCAGCCCATCCTGCTCTACCCTACTGAATTTTGCTCCCTACTCAAGGCCACAATAAAGAAACCTCAACCAAGGACATTCTTATCAAGTTTTAAAACTCCCTTCGTCTCCCAGCAAGGAACTTGTCTTGGAACTTGTGATCCAGCCCATCCTGCTCTACCCTACTGAATTTTGCTCCCTACTAAGGCCACAATAAAGAAACCTCAACCAAGGACATTCTTATCAAGTTTTAAAACTCCCTTCGTCCCAGCAAGGAACTTGTCTTGGAACTTGTGATCCAGCCCATCCTGCTCTACCCTACTGAATTTTGCTCCCTACTCAAGGCCACAATAAAGAAACCTCAACCAAGGACATTCTTATCAAGTTTTAAAACTCCCTTCGTCTCCCAGCAAGGAACTTGTCTTGGAACTTGTGATCCAGCCCATCCTGCTCTACCCTACTGAATTTTGCTCCCTACTCAAGGCCACAATAAAGAAACCTCAACCAAGGACATTCTTATCAAGTTTTAAAACTCCCTTCGTCTCCCAGCAAGGAACTTGTCTTGGAACTTGTGATCCAGCCCATCCTGCTCTACCCTACTGAATTTTGCTCCCTACTCAAGGCCACAATAAAGAAACCTCAACCAAGGACATTCTTATCAAGTTTTAAAACTCCCTTCGTCTCCCAGCAAGGAACTTGTCTTGGAACTTGTGATCCAGCCCATCCTGCTCTACCCTACTGAATTTTGCTCCTTACTCAAGGCCACAATAAAGAAACCTCAACCAAGGACATTCTTATCAAGTTTTAAAACTCCCTTCTCCCAGCAAGGAACTTGTCTTGGAACTTGTGATCCAGCCCATCCTGCTCTACCCTACTGAATTTTGCTCCCTACTCGAAGGCCACAATAAAGAAACCTCAACCAAGGACATTCTTATCAAGTTTTAAAACTCCCTTCGTCTCCCAGCAAGGAACTTGTCTTGGAACTTGTGCTCCAGCCCATCCTGCTCTACCCTACTGAATTTTGCTCCCTACTCGAAGGCCACAATAAAGAAACCTCAACCAAGGACATTCTTATCAAGTTTTAAAACTCCATTCGTCTCCCAGCAAGGAACTTGTCTTGGAACTTGTGCTCCAGCCCATCCTGCTCTACCCTACTGAATTTTGCTCCCTACTCAATGGCCACAATAAAGAAACCTCAACCAAGGACATTCTTATCAAGTTTTAAAACTCCCTTCGTCTCCCAGCAAGGAACTTGTCTTGGAACTTGTGATCCAGCCCATCCTGCTCTACCCTACTGAATTTTGCTCCCAACTCGAAGGCCACAATAAAGAAACCTCAACCAAGGACATTCTTATCAAGTTTTAAAACTCCCATCATCTCCCAGCAAGGAACTTGCCTTGGAACTTGTGATCCAGCCCATCCTGCTCTACCCTACTGGATTTTGCTCCCTACTCGAAGGCCACAATAAAGAAACCTCAACCAAGGACATTCTTATCAAGTTTTAAAACTCCCTTCATCTCCCAGCAAGGAACTTGTCTTGGAACTTGTGATCCAGCCCATCCTGCTCTACCCTACTGAATTTTGCTCCCTATTCGAAGGCCACAATAAAGAAACCTCAACCAAGGACATTCTTATCAAGTTTTAAAACTCCCTTCGTCTGCCAGCAAGGAACTTGTCTTGGAAGTATGTGTTATTCCTAACCTTGTAATACTTTCAAGTAGTAGATACCTACTAGTAGGTCGTAGTGTGCCTCCCTGCCAGGATAGCCTGCAGCCAATACTCCCCTATCCACCCCTTTGGTGTCCTGGGAACAACCCTCCCCTCCCTATCTATTTCTATGCTTTCACTATCTCACTTTCAGCTGCCTCCCTCTTACTGATACTACAACTGTGTTGCTTCTAGCTAACTGCCCACCAGCTGGCACTCCACAATCTTCCTACTGTCTCTGATACTCCTGCCACTCTCCTCCTCATCTCACCTACCTTGCTCCATTGCTTCTCTTCTGCAACCCTCTCCCCTACTATCTCTCATTGGACTGCCTATCCACATTTTGTCTTCCACTTAGCTAACACCCATCTCAATCCTTCCCATAACCTACTATCCTCTCCAACTGTAATCCCTCCATATCCATACCCACAACTGTACTTCTCTGACTATCTTTCAACCTACTACACATCTTAGCAAACTTACCTTCTGCTCTCTCTCTTTACTGATTGTTTTTTCACCACTCTTTCTCCTTCTCTGGGCTCTTCCCGCTCCGTTCGCCCTACAGGCTCACTCCGCTCCCCTACCCTGCCCCCAATTCCCACCCGCCCCCAGTAGTCCTACTTTTATACCTCATGTAGACACACCCCTAACCAATCAGGCATAATCTCCTCTTTTCCCAACCCCTCCCTCTCATCTCATACCACACCCAGCTTTCTTAAAACCCTCCTCCACACTACCTCTTAAAGTCTTAACACTAATTTTTTTTTCTTCCTTCTATTTTTCTTTATCTCTGTTAATTTCCCTAACTTACACTATGTGGACATTATCTCTCCCAATATACTTTCAAATAATTAGAAGTTATGTACCTACCATAACGTTCCATGTTAGTTGTCTTCTCTCGCCTTCTTTCTTGCTGGATGGGTTCGGAGCCGATCCTCGGCTCCGACTCGGCACTTGCTTAGCTTGAGAACTCCTTTTACCAGCTCGAGGCAACCCTATATCCCATGATGCAAGGCGAGACTACCTCAGATCTCGTTTGGTAGCTAAATAACCCTGCTAATAATACTAATCCCAAAGGAAGAGCAAAACTAGCCTAGAAGAACTAGGCAAAAAGTTCTTAAGATAGACTCTCTAATGAACTAAGGAGAGTGAATCTGATAAGAGAAACTCTTCAAGATCTGTCCAGGCCAGGGGGAAGGAGGGAGGGACGCAAGAAAGAAGGCGAGAGAAGACAACTAACATGGAACGTTATGGTAGGTACATAACTTCTAAATGTTAAGTTGTCAATCTCGCCTTCATTCTTGCTGGATGGGACCGCGTCCCTAGCACCTGTATCCCGGGTGGCTCAATGGAACAGACTCTTGAGTACTGTGGAACCAAAACTGGCAATGTCCCTGGAGGCCAAATCTAATTTATAAAGAGTGACAAAGGTATGAGGAGTGGCCCAAGTAGCTGCTGCACAAATGGTATCAATGGGTAGCCTATCCTGAAAGGCTGTAGAAGTGGATAGGCTCCTGGTTGAGTGTGCCTTCGGTTTAGAGGGTAGTTGCTTGCCTCTGAACGAATACACATAAGAAATGGCGGAAGACAACCATCTGGATAAGGTCACTTTTGACACTGGGAGACCTTTCCTGTTTTCTGCATAGGAAACAAATTATTGATCTGATTTCCTGAATTGTTTAGTTCTATGCAAATAATATCTGAGCTGACGATGGACATCCAAAAAATGAAGTTTTTGTTCAGCTCTGTCAGAATAATTAGGGAAAAAAACTGGTAGATCGATGGATTGATTAATATTAATTTGAGAAACAACTTTGGGCAGAAAGGATGGATTTGTTCTCAAGGATACCCTGTCCTTGTGAAAAACCAAGTAAGGGGAACGGATGCAGAGAGCTTGAATTTCAGATACCCTCCTTGCTGAAGTGACAGCCAGTAAGAATATTGTTTTCCAGGTCAGTAACTTTAAGGAGCATGAAGCAGACGGTTCAAATGGGGGTAAAATCAAGGATGCTAACATCAAATTTAGATCCCACTGTGGAGGAGGATGTTTTATTGGAGGCTTTAGGAGAAAAACTCCTCTCAGAAAAGCTTTGCATAGTCTATGCGACATAATGTTATGATCTTGCAAGCCAACATGATATTTGGAAATCGCCGCCAGTTGAACTTTAACTGTTGATGAAGAAGATCCTGACTGAAAGACTTCAGCCAGAAAATCTAAAACAGAATGCACAGGTGCAGTAAAAGGATCAATGTGCCTGGAGTTTGCCCATAGGGAAAAACGTTGCCACTTGCTAGCATAAACCGTTCTGGTGGACGACTTCAAGGAAGCTATTAAGATATCTCTGACAGGATCAGAGATCATAGGAAGCCTGGCTAGGGAAGGAAGTGGAGCAACCAAGCAGTGAGGTTGAGAGAACGAATGGCCCGGTGCTGTTGACCCGATTGGTGGATCAGAAGATCCAGAACTGGGTCCAGATGCCAGGGCTGCACCAGGAGGTGACGATGTAGGGTCGGAAACCAAATTTGTCGAGGCCAGTAAGGGGCAATGAGAATCAACTTGGCTCTCAAAACGGTAGCTTTCTGAATGACCTGTGGAATTAAGGGGAAAGGAGGAAAAGCATACAGAAGTCCCGGGGCCAATCCTGGGTTAGAGAGTCTCTCAGGGGTTGGCCTGGTAGGGGAAAGAGGGTGAAGAAGTCCGGGCATTTGCTGTTTTGGGGTGTAGCAAAAAGGTCGCAACAAGGGGTGCCCCACTTCAGAAATATCTTGTCCACTACCGATTGATTGAGAGACCACTCGTGAGGCATGAGAATGGCTCTGATCAGTCTGTCCGCTAAGAGGTTGGACCTGCCGGGGATGTGTGTTGCTATCAGAAACCGATGAGAGGAGATTGCCCATTGCCAAAGTCTGAGAGCTTCTCGACACAAAGGATAGGACCTGGTCCCGCCCTGCTTGTTGATGCACCAGACTACAGACATGTTGTCCATTTGAACTGCAATAGTCCCCGAGGGAAGAAAGTCGTTGAGGGCTTGCAACGTTAAAAGCACTGCTCTCATCTCCAGGACATTTATGTGCAGATGGTATTCTGTGGGTTGCCAAGTCCCGTGGACCATCCTGCCCTGATAATGCCCCCCCCCACCCGATCAGAGAGGCATCCGTAGTGACTGTAGCAACCGGAGAAGGGGGAACAAATGGTCGGCCCTGATGAAGTAGAGGGGAAGATATCCACCAGGTTAGATGAGTCCTGCACGATTGTGTAACCAAGATTTCGTGCCTCATGGGAAGGTTCTGGAACGACCACTGAGTGAATAACATCCACTGTAGAAGACGCATGTGGAAGCGAGCTAATGGTAGAAGTACAATGGCCGCAGCCATAAGACCTAGAACCTTCAGAACCAATCTGGCTTTGACTTTGCTGCTCAGCAATAAGATCCGAACGTATTTTTGGATGTCCAGAATTCTCTGATCTGTTAGTCTGGCTAACATACTGACGGTGTTTAGTTCTGCGCCTATAAAGGTAATAGACTGGCAAGGCAGCAGAGAAGATTTTTCGAAATTCACCGATATTCCCAACTTTTTGCAAAGCTGCAGAGTGTAGTCTCTGCTCTGAAGAAGCTGATGCTTGGTGGTGGCGGAGAGGAGCCAGTCATCTAAATAAGGAAACACCTGGAATCCTTGACGTCTCAGATGAGCTGTAACCACTGCCATGCATTTGGTAAACACTCTGGGGGCTGAAGTGAGGCCAAAGGGCAGGGCTCTGAATTGATAATGACTGGTCCCTAGTCGAAAGCGGAGAAACCTCCTGGAGCGTCTGTGTATCTTTATGTGATAGTACGTGTCCTGAAGGTCTATCGAGCACATCCAGTTGTCCTTGCCCAGAAAGGGCAGAATGGACTGAAGCTTGACCATCCGGAATCTTGCCTTCTTGACAAATCTGTTTAGATTGCTCAGGTCTAAAATAGGTCTCCAATCTCCCGTCCTTTTGGGGACCAAAAAGAATCTTGAGTAGACGCCGGATCCTACTTGGTCTGCTGGAACAGTCTGACGGCTCTTTTTCTAGGAGCTTTGAAACCTCCTGTTTTGCCAAATCCCTTTGACCGGGTGAGATGTCTGGAAGGGATTGGTGAGGTACGGGATACCTTTCGAACGGGATTTTGTAACCCTCGGATATGATCGACTGTACCCACATGTCTTGTGAGAGGGAATGCCAGGCTACTGGGTACAGCGATATCCTTCCCCCGATTGCCTCCAAGGGTGGACAGTCGGGCAACACCTCAGGGATGCTGAAAGGGCTTGTCAGGAAGAGGCTCCCTGTTACCCTGATTCTGGGGACCCCCCCCTGCCTCTAGGGCGGCGTCTATTATTGTTACCCCCTCTGCCTCTGGGGGTAAACTGACCACGTGTGTCCGGCGCTGTTCCTTGGGCTTTACGGAACCACATCTTTCCTCCTTTCTGACCCTTGGGATAGGGTCTAGAAGGGGTGGAGAAATGGACTCCTACGGCAGAACGAGTTTTGCCGTCTTGCTCACACCTGGTCAAGGTTTCCTTTACCTGAGGTCCGAACAAAGCCCAACCATCAAAGGGGGTATTGGTGAAGGACGCCTTAAAGGGGTCCGCGAAATTACAAAGCCGTATCCAGGCCTGACGTCTAAGAGCCACTCCTGTGCCTGCGGCTCTGCTCGCTCCATCGGCTGCATAGGATATGAGCCGCATGGAGGAGTTGGTTAAAGAATTTAGGATTGCTAGCTGTGAGGCAATCTTGTCTTGAGCCCCAGCAGCTGAAGGATCCTGAACCACTTCACCTAGTTCCTTGAGAATATCTTTTTGAAGTCTGGTGAAATGACAAAGGTAGTTCAGCGAACGCATAGCAAAGGTCACTGAAGAAAGAATCCGCTTGCCATACCTATCCATGGTCCTAGAATCTTTGTTAGGAGGATGGACAGGCACGGAAGGATCCGCAAGTTCCTTCTTGGTGGCCGCCGCCACCACCATAGCATCCACAGAGACACCCTTAGAAAGAAACTGCTTGTCTGAAGGGGCCGTAATAAATTTGGATGGCCTCCTGGGGACAGGTTCCACAGAATCCGGGGCTGCCCATGCCTTCCGAGCCACTACCTGCATGAGTGGGTCGAAAGGCGGAGACACCCAGGAGGTGGAGGGTCGGGATCCAAACGCCTCCAGGTATACCGACTCATCCTCAGAGGGGTCAATGGAAGGCCAGTTCCCCCTCTGTTTGAGGAGTTCAAGGATGTCTGAAAAGGAGACATCCTCAGAGGGGGACCGAGGGGAACCCTCCGACTCATCTAAGTCGGTATCAGATGTTGTAGACTCAGGGGAGTCTGTGTGTTTCCTCTTACACGTCCTCTTGCTGCGGGGTTCCCCTGCGGATCAGGAGAAACCTCGGAAGAGGAAGTTATTCCCAATGGGGAAACCTGGGGCGATGGATCCCTGGGCCTGAGAGCAAGAGGCTGGCAAGAGACATCAACAGGCACCGAAGAGGGAGGAGCTAAAGGGATGGACCGTTGACCTGGCTGAGGTGCCAGGACACTCCTCATCACCTCAAAGGCTCCCCTCCCAGGGAGACCAGAATACTCCTGTTCCGAAGAAACAGGAATTCCCGGCTCCACTGAGACAGAAGGCTCCGAGGCCGATGTCGGTGCCGAGCTTACCAAAGCCGAAGCCCCGAGAGGGAGAGCGGGGTCGGACAAGGGTCTGATGACACTAGCCCCCTCGGAGCCGACAAGGGAAACTCGACGACCGGATCCCTCCAAGGAAGGTCTCATGGAGGAGATTGGAGCCGAAGACGACGGAGCCGAAAGGGGATGTATCGGCTCCGGCGCCGACACGGCCGCTGTCCCGAGAAGCTCCGGCTCCGAACTCTGGAGGAGAGTCGGAGGAGGAAGTTCAAGGGGAAGAGCAATAGCCGAAGTCTGCTGAGACGGGCTATGGAGCATTTGGGCTAGTGCCTGTGACTTCAACAGCCTGCTTACCACCCTCTCTAAATCGTGGTCAGACAGCCTGGAAGATCTCGAAGATCGGCTCCGATGACTCCGTTCCGACAAAAGAGGAGACCTCGGAGCCGAGTGAATCGACTCCAAAGAAGGGGACCGAGATCTCTTCTTGGACGAAGCCATCGGAGCCGACATCCTCTGGGTTCCAGATGGAGCCAAAGACTTTTCGGCTCCGATACTGGATAACACGTCGGCACCAGCCGGAGCCGACAAGGCAACTGGAGACTGAGTGTCGGAGCCGGTAGGAACCGACACTACCACCTCAGAGGAAGAAAGATCGGCTCCAGCCGGAGCCGATCTCGACTCCGAAGGAGTCGGAGCCACCGGGGAAGGCTTAACCACTGTAGCCTGAACCTTAGGTGGCTTGGAAGGTTTACCCGACCCAGTCTTTGTGGGTGAACCTTCTGGCTTTAATAAGCCACAGAGGATCAACTTGTTCCTCCTCTCCTGCAGGACTCTCTGGCTAAAAGAATGACATATGGCACAGGAGTCCTGCAGGTGTAAAGGCCCCAGGCAGAAAACACAAGAAGTGTGACCGTCTGTCAGAGACATCTTCTGACAGCACGAGTCACACTTCTTGAAGCCTGAGACCTTTCCTTCCCTAGACATAGTCTAAGAAAAACACACACACACACTGAAACAGTCACACAATTAATCCCAAAAACACACACACAGATAGGGATTAAGAACAGGGAGGCCTAACTGAAAAAATTTTAATTTCAAATTTTTAACTTTAAAATTTAACTAAAGGGGAAATAGGGTGGGCTGTTAGAAAGAATACACACTATCTAATACTAAGAAGAAAGGGAGAGTACAACCCTAGAATAAACTGTTTGAAATATCAAACTCACCTGAGGTGGCAAAAAAAGAGACCTCTTCGCAAAGCGGCAAACGAGATCTGAGGTAGTCCTGCCTTGCATCATGGGATATAGGGTTGCCTCGAGCTGGTAAAAGGAGTTCTCAAGCTAAGCAAGTGCCGAGTCGGAGCCGAGGATCGGCTCTGAACCCATCCAGCAAGAATGAAGGCGAGATTGACAACTTAACATCTATCTGTTTAACACTCTTACCTCCTCTTGTGATTACTCATCTCCTAACCTCCTATGAACACCCACTCCCCTCTAATCTTGCACTTCCCTCTAAGCATACCTCTACACCTATCTCACCTTTTACACCAACCACCTTAAATCTTACTACCAAACCTAACTACGTATCTACCAAACACCACAAACTTGCTTACTTTAAGCTAAGTAAACAAAAAAATAAAAAATATATTGACATCCTACATAAACAGTCCCAACTCCAATATCTCTTATTTCTCCAATCACTATTGGATGGGGACATTCACCCTAACCCTGGCCCAAATAGCACAAACACTAATAGTTACATTAAACAAGACAAAGCTTCTCCTATATCATCAAACACTTATACCAACTCTCTCACTATAGCTCATCTTAATATACGTAGCATTTGTAACAAAATCTCTCAACTCCATGCCCTTTTAGATGTTCACCATTTTGATATCTTATGTTTATCAGAAACTTGGCTAAAACCTACCATTAAGGATAATGAAATTACCCTCCCGGTATAATATCTTTAGACTGGACCGTAAAACCAAAAAGGGAGGTGGAGTAGCAATTCTGTACAAAGCACAACTACAAATTAGTATAATAAATCTTAACCTTCCTCATGACAATAATGCAGAAGTAATCAGCTCAAAACTTCAAATCAACCCTAATAAAGCTATTAACATAATTTGTGTATATCTCCCCCCAGGAAATAACACTAACACTTTAGAATGCATCCTTAGCTTGCTGTCAAACAACCTCCCCCAAGAAACACTAGTTCTAGGTGACTTTAACATTGATTGGAATTCTTTTAATAGTATAGGTTCATAGGTTCATAGGTTTATACTAGGCTATCTGCCCTAAGGCATTTATAAGCCTAGCCCAATGTTTTGTGGCTTACGCCACCCCTTATATGAAAAAATACTGTGCCCATTAGTTTGTTGTGCCTCTGTCCAGCAGTGACACAGAGATGATTCCCAGGGTAAACCTACGATCTCCCATCCACAGGTCAAGATTTCTCTTGAACAGAGCCAACGAGGTGCTCTGCCTCACATGGACCGGGATTTTATTCCACAGCATAGGGAGTCTCTGAGTGATAAATCTATCCCTCCAGCACGTCCTATTTATATCCGTGCTAAGGTTTAAGTCGCTTGCTCTAGTGGTTTTGGTGGATTTGGATTTTTTGAGGTGGAGCATGTCCATTAATTCCGGGTTGGACATGGCCTTGTATGTCAGGCACATGTCACCTCTGAGCAGACGGTATGCGACTGAATAGAGCTGGAGTTTCTTCAATCTGGCAGCATATGACAGATTTTGGAGTCCCTTTATCCTTTTGGTGAGGAACTTTTGGGGTCTCTCCAATTGCTGCAGATGTCGGGTGAGATACATCCCGAATGGGGCATTGTACTCGATCATTGGTCTGATAAGTGAAGAGTACAGGGGAACAATGACCTCACTAGATCTGGATGTGAATCCCTTCATGATCAGGTGAGCAATGTAGAAGGTCTTTCTAACCACTTTAGCAACATGAGTGTCAAAAGAAAGGCCACTGTCAACCTGGGTCCCCAGGTCCCTGATAACCTCTTCTGTGCTTAGTGGATTGCCGCCTATATGGTAGCTTGGGGTTACCTTGTTTTCCTGAAGGGTATGACTATACATTTTTGGCGTTTAACTTCAGGCCATGGCTCTGGCACCAGCTATCTGTTTCCGTGAGTCCCTTCTGAAGGATATCCGTGTCCGATGCACTTTCCACTATGGCTCCCAGTTTGCAAGTCGTCTGCAAACTTTGTCAGCCAAAGTCCTCCCATGTTGGCCTGTACTTCTGAGAAGTAGATGCTGAACAATAGGGGGCCAAGGACCGAGCCCTGTGGGACACCACTTGTGACCGGCTTGGAGTCTGACATAGCGCCAGCAACTCTAACCCTGTGGGTTCTGTCCTTAAGCCAGTTTGCAACCCATCTTGTGACATATGGGTTTACATTTAAGCTGGTAAGTTTTTCTACAATACCCGAGTGGGGTATTGTGTCAAGCCTTGCAAGGTCAAGGTAGGCTGTATGGACTGCCTTTCCCTCATCAATGGCCTTGGTGACTGTTTCGAAGAAGTCGACCAAGTTCAAAAGGCATGATCTGCCCTTGACGAAGCCAAACTGGGTCGGGTCCAATGTCTGCAAGTCCCCTATATCTTTGTTTATGAGCTCCATTATGATCCTCTCCATAGCTTTGCAGACTAGACTTGTTAAGCTTATGGGGCGGTAATTACCAGGGTCCGTAGAGGCACCGCCTTTGTGGAGTGGGACCACAGTTGCCGTACACCACTCCTTGGGCACGTATCCTGTGGTAAGGCTGAGATTAAACAGCTGCCTTATGTGCGGGTTTAATTCCTCATTTAGCTCATGTAGCACAGGGACACCATCCGGTCCCATTGATGCTGTGTTTTTAGCTTTAGAGAGAGCAGCTTTCACCTGCGCATTTGAGATGTCTGGGAGGCTACACTCCGCTGGGATAGTTATCTCTCCTTTGGGGGGGGGGGGTGAAGTTTGCACTGAACCTGTCTGCCAGTATGTTGGCAATGTCTGTGGGTTCAGTGATTTTTGTATCATTTTGGACTAATTCTGAGCATATCTGGGAGTTTCCACCCAGGTTCCTAACATAGCTGAAAAAGGCCTTATGATTGTCCTTTGAATCCATGGCTATTTTTCTCTCAAAATTGGCCTTAGTTGATTTTATGAGTGCTCGTATTTTTTTACTAATAATGATCAGGGGTGACTTCCCTTTTATGGATTTTGTTCTATCATGTAATAGCTTTCTCCTCTTATTGTAAAGTTTGTTAATGGCTGGGGTCCACCAGACTGGATGTTTGCCCTTTGTGGAAAGAGTCTTGGTTTTATTTGGGATTGCCTGATCCATGCAGTCCTTGAGGTGTTCATAGAAGGCATTTGTAAGGGCTTCTGCAGCTTGGGTTGTGGTTTCCACTGGCTCAGGGGCCTTGAAGGATACCACACCAGTCTTGAGTAGTGTGAAGTTTGCTTTTGAGAAGTTCTTCACTGTGGTCTTTTTCGTTTGGGGTGGGGGTGGGATGTGGATTTCCAGTGAGATTAGTTTATGATCAGATCTCACCAATCCGGAGTGGAGCATTTTGTCCCCATGTTTGTGATAATGAGATCTAGTATATTTTCTCCTCTCGTGGGAACAGTGACTAGCTGTTCCATGGCATTTGAATTTATGAACTCCAGGAACCGTTGGGCTAGAAAGTTAGGGCTTGAGTAATGTTCCCAGTCTATATTCGGGTAGTTGAAGTCACCCAATATGATGGTGTTTGGAGATACATTTATACCCTCCAGTGTCTTCAGGAAGGCTGTGTGGGGTTCCTGAGTTTGAGAGGGTGGCCTGTAGCATGCTGCAATTTGTAGAGCAGTTTTGCCTATGGTTAGTTGCACCTGGATGGTTTCGAAGCTTGTGTGTTGCCACCAACCTGGAGGTGTGGGTATCCTTTATGAATATGGATACACCCTCCTTTTGTGGTGTGGTCCGGGTTTTGGGGCCGGAACGCATGATATGAGGTAAAACCTAATAGTGCCGGGGTGCTCTCAGGAGCCTTGAACCAGGTTTCAGTTACAGCACAGACATCAATGTTCTCCATACTGAGAAGGGCCTCGAGTGCATGCATTTTGAGATTTAGACTTCTGGCATTGAGCAGCATTACCCTCAGTTTCTTCCCATTTTTGTTTTCTAGGGTGGTAGGTTTAGAATTTGAGCCTTGCCTAAAAAGGCACTATGGGGTGGCAAGAGCCTTAGCCAATATCCGAATCCCAGGGGTGACAGGTGCAAGCCGTCCCTTGCGAAGCAGCGTGGCTTGTCAAGTATGTCATCCCAGGCAGACAGACACTGGATCCCCTTTGAATGACACCAGACATTAAGCCAATTGTTAAAGCTGATCATCTTGTCTCTATATTGTTGCATCATTCTTGGTGAAGGAAGGATACTGCTCAGGGTCAGGGTCATACCTGCCTGGGCTACATAATCAGAGAGCTCCTCTATGTCTCTTTTCATGTAGTCCAGGGAGGTTCGTCTCAGGTCGTTCACACCAGCATGGACAATGACTGTGTCATATTTGTACCTGCCGTGGAGTGACCCGAGTGCTTGTGTTATGTGGCAGATTCTAGCGCCCGATAGGCAGCTTACTGTGACCCTCTCCTTGTTCAGCCTGGTGAGTGGGACGTCAGTGTGTCTGACTATGGAGTCACCTATGACAAGTATGTTTGGTGTTGTATTTGGCCTTAAGGGCTGTGACTGCTTTGCACACTGATTTTGTGGTTTATGTGTTGCTTGTGGGGTGTCTTGAGGTAGCAGTTGTTTGGGTGTCTGCTTTGGAGGCCTCTGCTGTTTAGGTAAATTTGTACTCAGAGCCTCCGAGTATGTCTTTGTGTGTTTATGTGTTTGATTCAGTGGTGTGGTAGCATTATGTGAGGCTGGTTTTGTGGTGTGTGTAGTTTCCTTCTCCTCCTGTCTGGTCTTGCCAGTCCTGAGTTGAGAGAGCCCAGCCTCCAGTTTGGCTAAATAGCTGCATCTCTCGCAAGTATTTGTGTTATGTGGGAGGAGGAGAGGGTTGTCTGTGTACATGAGGCAATTGTAACATTGCCTCAATATTCCCAGATTCACCAACTGGGCAGGAGAGGACACCAGCATCTGGCCCTTCGACATGCTAGAAAAATTAAGAAGTTAGGTATGAGACTGAATAAGAGAGGACTATAAACCCTACATCCCACATAAACCTATATGGCTTCTCTCAACTCATTAACTGTCCAACCAGAACTGATAAATCCAACAACCATGAATCTTATCCTAGACTGGATTCTGATTAATACCCCCCAACAAACCTACCAGTCCGGTACCCTTCCAGATGATCTAAGCGACCATTCTTTAACTTATGTCATTAGACACAAAATCAACCTAACCTTACCTGCCACACTTAGAACACTAAGAACAAAAAAGACTTTTAACTCTGAACATTTTCTAGCTGATCTAAAATATTGTAATTGGTCCTCATTGAAATATCTTCCCCTTAATGAAGCAGTAGAATACTTTAACTCTACATTCTTATCAATTCTAGACCAACATGCCCCAGCTCGTACCATCAGAACCAAATCAAAAGTAGCACCCTGGCTAACTAATAATACTAGGCATAAAATCATTATTAGAAATAAATCATGGTCTAAATGGCGTACCACTAAAAATCAAACTGATCGGCAAAACTTTAGAGAGCTTAGAAACAGCACTAAAAGAGCTATCCTGACAGACAAAAAAAAACTATTACCTTCAGCTGCAGAATATCACTAATAAGGAACCTAAAAAATTCTGGGCCAGTATTAATAATCTTCTGTCTCCAGGTCATTCCATTACACCTAATCTCCAGGACTCTAACCCAGAGAACCCTAAACAAACAGCAAATGACTTCAACTCGTTCTTCACGAATACTATCCAAACACTTGCTAGTCATCTATCTCCTGATACCTCTAATCTACTTCCATCCACATCAAATCCACCTCCTACCCTCCACTTACAACCAGTCTCTACCTCCTTTATCACATCATTGCTCCTAAAGTTAAAACCTACCACTCCCTCTGCAGACAAACTGCCTGCAGAATTCTTACAGATAGGTGCCAAAGCCTTAGCCTACCCTATTTCCATCCAGATTAATAGATCTATAAAGGAAGGAATCTTCTCCTCTATCTGGAAAATATCTCATATCATCCCACTACATAAAGGGGGAAACTCTAATGATTTTTCTAACTTTCGTCCAATAGCTCTCCTCTCACCAATCGCAAAAATCATGGAAAAATGTATTCACAAACAAATACTAAATCACCTTCTCAGCAACAACCTACTTTCTAACTGTCAGCATGGTTTCAGACCCTCACACAGTACCACTACTGCTTTACTCTCCTTCACTAACTCCATTAACATTAACCGTAACAAAAACTATCTATCATCCTCTGTCTTCATCGACCTATCCAAAGCTTTTGATATGGTGAATCATAAACTTTTACTACATATCCTAAAATCTCTGGCTCTTGATCATCTTGCCTTGTCCTGGTTTGCATCTTACCTAGAAAATCGTCAGCAGGCAGTACTTTGGAAAAATTCACTTTCTAATCTTCTACCTATCTCCTTAGGCGTACCTCAAGGCTCTATCCTAGGCCCTTTGCTATTTTCAATCTTTATTAATGACCTTCAATCTGCTATCCCATATACTACCTGTATACAATATGCAGACGACTCAACTATAATCTGTACTGCTAACTCTCAAACAGAACTCCAGTCACTTACTCAAAAAGCTTTTAATGCTGTAGAACAATGGTTCTCTTACCGCTGTCTACTCCTTAACCCCAAGAAAACCAAACTATTACTTTTTTCACCTACTCGTAAATCTACTCCACCTTACTTTACTCTTACGTCCACTGACGGAACACTCATCTCTCCTGACTTGACCACAAAACTATTAGGAATAACTATTGATAATAACCTCAACTTCGACTCTCACATCAATAACACCATAAAATTAGTTAATAAAAAAATAGGATCCCTTTACAGAATCAAACCTTTCCTATCACCTACAGCAAGGTCCACCATTGCTAGATCTCACCTAATCTCCACTCTTCTCTATGCTTCCCCCATTTACACTAATCTTTCCAAAAACAACATGAAGAAACTAGAAACATCCTATCATAACATAGCTCGATTCGCTGTTGGATCTCCTTTTAGAACTCATCACTGCTTGAACCTAAAAGAACTAGGCTGGATTGAACTTCCTAACCAACTTGTACTTCAATAGATCTTAATTGCTTATAAGATTCTATATCAGCCAACCAATACACCAATACTTTCTAGCCTTATTTCTCCATACAACAACCTGAAACAACTACGTTCCTCAAATAAACTTCTGATTAATATTACCAAACCTAACAATAATGCAGGTGTCAGTTTATTTTCCAACTCTGTTGGAAAGACATGGAATAAACTACCCTCTGATATCACTTCTTTAACCTCTTTCCAACTTTTCAAATATCAACTAAAAATTTATCTCAATAAACACTGGCTTTGCTCCTGCACTAATCCAGACTAATTGCTAACTATTCTCTCTACCATTACCCTTGTTAACTTAAAAAAAAAAAAAAAATTTATTTTTATTTTTATCTTTTTTATATTATCTGGTTAACTTGCTATGATGTCATGTAACCTTTTATGCCAATTTATTTTTTATCTGTTTATATTAACTGTTTCGCTTGCTATGTTTCTCATGTAACCATTTATGCCTTTTTGTGAAAGTGTACAACTGATGGAGCTTTTCTCCCCGGGCCTCTACTGAAAACGGACATATATCCAGTTGGACTAGCCTGGTCAACAAATGTAAAATAATATAAAATAAATAAAATAAAATAAAATAAACTGAAAGGGCACATCAAGTGCTGGCACCAAACCTGCATGAGAAAGCAGCCAAGATATATATTAGTAAAGATGCAATCAGACTCACATATGCTGAGGCAATTAAATGTAACCTTCCTAAGCCACAAAGACTTCCTAGACGAAGTACACATAACAAATACCCTCAGCAGCCCCAAATGTGCTCTTTCAAAACAACACCCACATCAACACATAGAGCTAGATCTCATGGAGCCTCTACCGCTAAGCCTATAAGGCAAGCCACCACACAATCCAACATTCTAGTCATTGGAGACTCCATTGTGAGATACACTGATGTCCATCTCACCAGGCTGAGTAAGGAGAAAGTCATGGTCAGTTGCTTATCAGGGGCTAGGATCCACCACATTACGCATGCACTCAGGTCAGTGGACCACAATTACCAATATGACTCATAGTCCATGTGGGAGTAAATGACCTAAGACGCAACTCCCTAGACTATATGAAGGGAGACATCATGGAGATCTCGGAATATGTGTCTCAGGCTGGTATGAGCCTAGCATTCAGCAGCATTTTACCTTCTCCAAGGATGATGCCACAATACGAACAAAGGATGATTGACTTTAATAACTGGCTTAGTTTCTGGTGTCATTCTAAGGGGATGCAATATGTGTCAGCATGGAAGGAGATGTTCAACAGACCACGCTGCTTTGGCAGGGATGGTCTGCACCTCTCCCCTCTAGGCTTTTGAATATTAACGAAAACATACTTTTCCCCCATAGTGCCTTTTTTAGGCAATGCCAAACAAAGTACTTTTGACATAGCAAATCAAAACCAAGAAAATCTAAAGGCATTACCACTCAATGCTTGGAGTCTGAACAAAAAACTCCACTCCCTAGATGCTCTCTTTACCCTAGGAATGCTGATGCCTGTGCGGTCACTGAGATGTGGTTTAAAGCCATGGAGAGCACACCAACAGTGCCAGGTTATAATGCCTTCCAAACATTTACACCAGCTACTTCGCAGGCAGGGACAAGAGGTGGAGGTGTGTCTATTTACATCAAAAATAAATATACTTCAAGGCTGGTCAAACAGGACAATGCACTTGAACTGCCCCACGTTTGAATCACCACAGGTAAAATCCAATACCACTTACTTGCAAGCTATAGGTCCCCCTCTATGACCCAGGAAACCCATACCATGTATTTAAACTTATTAGAAACATTAACCATCCAACCCAATAAGATATTCATGGGTGACTTTAATTACCCCACTATTAACTGGAAATTCTATACGACACCAAAAGTACATACACAGAGATTCCTGGATTTTGTAAACACAAACTCCCTGGACCAGATAGTCAATACACCAACCAGGGGTGCAACCATACTGGATCTGGTCCTCACTAATACGGGAGACTGCTGCACACCCCCTACTGAATGCCTTCCCTGCTAAGGTCAGACCACAAAATGGTCTCCTTTGAAGTAAAAATAAAACCTGGACCCCCAGCTAAACCGGGAATATTCAGCAACTATTCTAAGGCTAACCTCCTGCAATTAAGTGAGAACTTGGCAAAATTTCAAGCCCCCATAAACTCTGAGAACACTTCTGCCTATGCAGAACTGTTCACAGAAACCATGTACAAACATGTTAATAGCTGCATAGACTCAACTGTACCCACCAGGAAGACGTACAGAACTAACTCAAAAAACAAGCCACCCTGGTGGAATCACAAAATCAATAGGCTGTATAACAGGAGGAAGAAAATCATGTCAAAAATTTGGAGGTGCAGCACCCAGCAGGATAAAAGCACTCTCATCAAACTAAACAAACAATTCAGAGAACAAATGAAGTCTACCAAATTTGAGGTAAGTTTGGCCTCCCAAAGCATTCTTTAGCTGTGTCCTCAACCTCAGTCAATACACAATTATGTGCAGAGCTCATTGTAAATGGAGCCACATATACTGAGCAAAAAGATATAGCACACCTCCTGGCTGATAAATTCAGCTCCAAGTTTAACTCTCCCTACAATCACTAGGGAACAGGTCCTTATTGCTCTCTCCAAGACGAAGAGCACTGCATCAATGGGCCCAGACAATATCCCAGGATGGCTTCTAAACAGCATGAAATATGATCAGGGCCTCTGGAATTGATGTTTAACTGTAGCCTACAAACAGACTTCATGCCTCATGAATGGAGAAAGGCAACAGTCATCCCTCTACACAAAGGTGGGTTATGTACAGACCAATAAGTCTCACCAGTTGTATATGTAAAGTCATGGAAAGAATTATCATGGAGACAATCAATAAAGACATAGTAAATCTCCAGGACTCAACCCAGTTTGGTTTCATCATGTGCAGATCATGCCTACACAACCTGGTGGACTTCTTTGAAAAGGTCACCAAAGCAGTGGATGACACCAAAATCGTTCACACTGCCTACCTTGACCTCGCCAAGGTGTATGACACAATATCCCACTCAGGCATTGTTAACAAAGTCTAGAGGTTAGGTATAAATCTGTATGTCACCCGATGGATAGCCCAATGGCTTACAGACAGGACACAGGAAGTTAGACTTGGGGAGTCCACCTCTACAAAGTGGCCAGTCACAAGTAGAGTCCCTCAGGGATCAGTTCTTGGACCACTCTTTTTTGGCATTTACTTCCCAGAAGTCAAGGCCAATGTCAGTGGTCACTGGCTGATTAAATTTGCAGAGGATTGCAAATTAGGAGCTGTCATTGAAACTCACACTGACACAAATGTTCTCCAGAAGGGGCTGACACAGACAAACAACTGGTGTCAGAGCCATGGACTAAAACTAAATGCCAAGAAATGCATAATAGTATCCTTTGGGAAGTCAACCATCCCTGGTAACTAACATACTGACAACACACCCCTTGAGTTTTGACCCAGTAGTCAGGGACTTAGGGACACACAGATCTATCCTTTGATCATCATGTGTCTACAGTGGTGAGGAAACCATTCTATGTTGCGCAACTTATAAACAAAGGTATGGCATCTAAGTCCAAGGAAGTCATTATTCCACTGTATTCTGCATTCATTAGAGCTATCACTGAGTACAATCCCCCTTTGGTATGTACCTAACCAGGCATACCCAACAATTGGAATGTCCACAGAGGTTCCTCACTAAAAGAATACAGGGTGTAAGTAAAATGTCCTCTGTAGACTGCCTCAAGGCCCTATCTCTGTATTCTGTCTCCTACAGGCTTTTGAGGGGAGATCTATGTATGGCATACAGTGCATTGTCAGACCCCATTCTGATGGAAAGCCTGCATAGCCACAAAACAAGCACCACCAGAATTACCCATTCTAAAGACTTCAACCTTGCCTGTGATATAAATAGGACCTGCTGGAGAGATAGGTATGTATCCCAGAGAATACACTGTTTATGGAACAGGCTCCCTATCCATGTGAAGCAAAGTTCCTCCCTAACCCGATTTAAGTGCAACTTGAACAACTGGATGGGAAATCGGAAATTCATCCCGGGTTTGACATCTATGTCTCTAATGGACACAGGTAACCTGTAACTGATTAATCTCAGAGGCCCATGCTTACACTTATCAAGGGTATCAGAACTTGTCAAAGATTTGGGATGCATGGCTAGGCTTAAAAAGGCCCTTGTGAGAGTTAGCCTAGTAAACACCTATGAACCTACACCAGCAGAAATAGTTGATCCAGACACAAATGTGACAGAAAGGAAAGTTTTAAAAACTGGAGACATCAGGCAAAACAGAAGCAACTTTATGAAAGCTATCAAGAATTGTCAATAGGTAGGTGTGAGATTTAAGCTGTTGTATCCAGCTGTCTTCAGAATACTTTTTTCCTGGAGGATCAAAGACATTTTTGGATGCAGAACAGGCTGGGGAAATAAAAAAGTTTATCAATCAAAAAGTGAGCCAGCAAACATAAGGGGACTCTTGTTTCTCATTTCTGACAATAAAGCTCATAGACAAACTTTGACAATGAAAACTTTTCCAATGTTTGAAAAGAAAATGCTTGAGAGACAGAAAAAAGCAGCAGTTGACTAGAAGAATCATGAGTGTCTTGGACTTGAACAAGTCTGCTTCTGGAAGATGGAGATGAACAGGAAGAAGACTAGCAAAACTGATATCAGTGAATAAATGTGAGATTATCAAGCATCAATCACATTTGTGAAATATGGTTTTGCAATAAAAAATGGCTGAAAAAGACTAGGCTTTTGCTGACATTGTAAAACTTGTGGTTGGACAGTAAAGCATATACCCCACTTTATGTCATTAATGTTTAGAAGGACACTAAAATAAACAACTAAGCAAAACATTTTTGTTGTTATTAGTATTTGTATTACACATTTATAGGTTCATAGGTTTATAGGTGTGTACTAGGCTAATGGCCCTGGAGCCTTTACAAGCCTAACCCCTAGGATTACCCTGGCATTGTGCCACCCAACCTTAGTTCCCAGTGCCTCTGTTGAGTAAAGCCACTGGAGTGATCCCTGGGGTAAATTTTCTATTTCCCATCCGCTCATCAAGATTTCTCTTGAAGAGGGCCAGTGAGGTGCTCTGCTTGACATGTATGGGATGTCTATTCCATAGGTGTTTAAGGTATTACACTATGAGGACTCTAGCTTGGCTGGGCACATATATACACACACTTTTTTTGTTTACCAGGTTAATTCCATTATGTTAGTGATTTCTTTTCAGAGAAGACTAAAGATTGTATTTTTGCTACTGGAGAGATTGGCCAGGGCCATCAGGAACTTCCCCTACTCTTTTGGTTAGGTGCCATGGGATCTTTTACATCCACCTAAACTACCATCAGCTCAAGCAGACAGAACCTTGGCTTAAGATCTCACCTGAAGGACAAAACACAAACACACACAGGGGGGCATGGCCCCCTGTAAAAATGTACAAAAAGATTTTTTGTTTTTATTTATTTTATTTACATTTCAAAACGTCGATCTGATGGTCTTGACCATAAGAAATTTGAAGTTTTGAAACTCTGAAATTTAGAAGTATGTACATAAACACACAATGTATTTCATCTATACAGATATATATATATATATATATATATATATATATATATGTGTGTGTGTGTGTGTGTGTATACACACACAAATGCACACACTATGCACACATGCAAGTAAACATACACAAACATATGGTTTCATGATATAAACTGTATATTATATCGTAAAGCAGTTCTGTATAGTATGTATCAGAGGTATTGTAAATGGGGAGGTTTTCAGTGACTATTGTATATGCTAAAAATACTAAAGTAAACAAGTACTTTCTTAAGCTGTAAGAAATATAGGCTTTACAGTATAATAAAAGAAGAAAGGCTGGACAGAAGAAAGATTAAGCTATACTGTGATCTTGTGCTACTGGGCTGGGGTGGAAAAGTGCAGGGATTACACTATGTAAAGAATTAAGACACTTTGTCTTATTTTACAATGGTGGATGTCTAGATTAATGTCCTTGTCTGCTAAAAACAAGTGTTTTTGTATGCAAGTAGGCTTGAAAAATAAGACAAAATAATGAAAACTATGAAACATGCCAAGTTCCTTACATCTGCAAAGAAGTTGGCTTGTTTATTTTCCAGAAGCAAATAGTCTAAAAAGTCTGCAGCTGAAGGTAGCTGTACATTCTGTTCTGAGTGAAAAGTGACAAAAATTCCTTCATGCATTAGTAGAGATCTAGGAGTTTTTTTTTTTTTTTTTTTTGTCCTTTTTCTCATTGCTGACTACTTTTATATAGAGACAAGCTGTCTCCAGGAGCATGCAATTAATCTTTAGAGTTCTGAGAATTCTTTGCTAAGGCAAATGCAAAATTAAAAAATACAATGGTAAGCAGTTTGTTGAAAAATAAAGATGAAAATTATGGGAAGTGAATAAGATAGCAGTCTCCCTAGTAGCCTGAATGCATTTTATGTAACGGTGTACAATTGTACAATTTAGTTTTCTTTAAAGATAGCCAGCATTTTTTTTAGGACTAAAATTTTATATTTTTTGAAAACATATAAGCTGATTTTAACATCAGGGAGGGGAATAACAGATAACAAAACAGCAGTCAGAAATCACAGTAAGGGGGATACAGGCTGTAACATTCACTTTAGCAACTTTTTAAAGTTAGGTAATGATCGTGGGTGCACCTGTCGATATGGAGCAATTGTTCTTACCTAGATAGTTAAACTTTATTTTTTTTTAATGTACTCAGTTTGTGTATTTGTTCTACATTATCAAAGGATGGGGGATGTCTGGAAAATGTATTTAGTTTTTTGTTTGAGGGTTTTCATTAAAAAAATCTTGAAAAATATGACATATTTTCAAATGGAGGTGAGAAGAGATGACTGTATAAAAGATAATACTGCCAAACATTAGTATGTACATGCAAGACAAAAGTTGGAAATACAAATTCATAAAAAACAAAAAACTATCATGTATATTGCAGATCAGAGTGTGTAAGTACCTTTAAGAAGCTTTCCAGTGAGCTAGCATGTGCATATAAGTACCGAGCATGTGCAAGCAAGACTGCCACTTTGTAGTGAGCTGTAGAGGTGTAAGCATGCATGTATGTGTAGCAGTTAGTTTGTTTATATTTTATGTTGCTGCTATCAATCCTGATGTGTTTGTATGTAATAAACTATATAAATGAGCACCCAAACCTCTTTGCCTTAAGTAGTTGCACAAGACGAGCGACATGGTGTCAGAATGGGATCCAGAGTCAAGATCATGCGGCACACAGTTAAAGTTGAAGAAATATATAGGAGTGGATCACCCCTACTACTCAAACGACTCGCAAAATAGGTCAGAAACAAATTCCAGGCACTAAAACTTGCTTAAATGATTTTCTACTCAACAATTATAAAATGAAGCAATCAGTATGCCCAAAATGAATTTCTAGTTTAACAAAATATCTGAACTGCGACATATTGATAGAAAGAATTCAAAATAGTTATGAAAGTGTTTGAAATGATATCCGAATCACATAAAATGTATAAAACAAGGAAAATGACCGTATTTTTATGCCATGTGCTACTTTTCTACATTAACTAAAGGTATTCGAAGTATCCAAATTGTACAAAGTGTTAGAAAGTTTGTGCAGTATTACAGTGCAGTTATTTTGCAAAATACAGCCATTTCGAAGAATATTTCGCAAAGTACAGTCTTTTGAAAAGTTTATTGTGCATTTGAATGTTGTTACAAGTACCTGATGTGTGTGTATGCTCATACATAATTACAAGGGTCATATTTTGCATTGTGTTTAATCATACTTTGTTGGCATGGGGGAAGGATTTTGCAGAAAATTGGAGAGTACTTGAGCAAGAGTACAATATTTTCATACAGGCTGCATTTTCTGACAAAGCTACATGTAAAAAGGCATTTATTCTACTTAATTTAGCTGGTTCAGAAGCCATTGAAAGAGAACGTTCATTTGTGTATGCACCTGCTGTAATTGCAGAGGAGGAGGAAAACTGCCACTTAGTGGTACCGGCTAAAACTAGGGAAGAACTGGAGTGCTTAAAATGTAAATTTAGAGAAATGTGTACCCCCCCTCCCGCAAATGAATGCTACAATGGAAAGGCACTTATTTTACAAAAGAGACCAAAAAGCATTTTTAAACTTTTCCAGCATATATAACTGACTTGCGAAGTAAGGCTAAAACATTCAGATTTGGTGATTTAAGAGGTGAGTTGATAAAGACAGGCTTGTGTGTGGTATTAAAGATGATGCAGTAAGAAAGATTTTGCTTTGAGACAGTGATTTAACTTTGAATAAGCCTATAGGGATTTGTCAACCATGCAAGCTCAAAGAGAAGCACACAAACATGCTTAGAAATGGGAATAACTTTGGAAGGAGCTGCAACAAAGCTAATGTTGATAGTATGCAGTACATGGTTAAAAGATGCAGGCCCAAGGGAGGGGCAAGTTCAGTGAAACTCAGAACCTTTCTAGCAAATTCCAAGGTGTGTTCTGTAAAGTGGACACGCTCAGTGAAGCACAAAGGTGAGTCAGCCTCACTGTCATAATTGTGGTGGAAACCATGAGTCTAAAATAGAAAAGTGCTTAGCTTTTGGTCAGCAATGCAACAGATGTAAAAAGTGGAACAAGTTTCAAAGGTTTTGTAAATCAAAAGAGGCCCATTCATTTATTAAGAAAGAACATTCTAAAAGACGAGTTGCTCAATTAGAAAGCTCCAACCCTACTTTTTATCTTGATGGTGTGTCTGTGCTTGGTGAAACAGTCAATGCAGTAGATTTATGGGCAAAGACTGAAGTATTTTGTACTGTTCAGATTAATGGGAGACCCACAGAGCTCAAAGATGATATCAGTTCAAAGTGCAATGTTATGTCAGCAGAAACATTTGCTAGAGTAAGAGCTGGTGAATAGTTTGATTTGGCTAAGTGTGCAAAGCTTGCTGCTTATAGGTTCATAGATGTGTACTAGGCTAATGGCCCTGGAGCCTTTACAAGCCTAGCTCATAGAAGTGGCCTGGCATTGTGCCGCCCAACATTACTTCCCAGTGCCTCTATCAAGTAGAGCCACTGGAATGATCCCCGGTGTGAACTTTTTATTTCCCATCCACTCAGCAAAATTTCTCCTGAAGAGGGCCAGTGAGGTGCTCTGCTTGATATGTATGGGAAGTCTATTCCAGAGCATGGGCAGTCTTTGTGTTATGAACCTGTCCCTCCAGCATGTTCTGTTGATTGTCGTAATGAGGTTGAGGTCTTTGGAGCATGCAGTGCGGAGGGATTGGGATTTCCTTAAATGTAGCATTTCTAACAGAGGTGGGTCAGACATGGCTTTGTAAGTCAAGCAGAGATCACCTCTTAGTAGATGATATGTGACAGAGAATAGCTGGAGTTTTTTGGGTCTGTCCATGTCGGACATGTGTTTAAGGCCTAGGATCCTCTTTGTGTGGTATTTTTGTGGCCTTTCCAGCTGTTGCATGTGTCTAGTGAGGTACATGCCAAATGGGGCATTATACTCGATGATTGGCCTAATGAGGGAAGAGTAGAGAGAAATGATGACCTCTTTCTTTCTGGCTGTCTGGAAAACCCTTGGTAATGAGATGTGCCTCATAGAAGGACTTTCTGACCACAGTGGCAATGTGGTGGTTGAAGGAGAGGTTGCTGCCAACCTGTGTCCCCAGATCTCTTATAACGCCTTCAGTGTTCAATGGGGTCCCATCGATGTGGTAATTAATGGGAACTGAGATTTTCCCAAAGGGGGTGACGCATTTTTTGGCATTAAGCTTAAGGCCATGGTTTCGACACCAGTCACTGGTCTCAATGAGGCCGTTCTGTAGGATGTCTACATCACTTGGGGAGTTAATAATGGCTCCCAGCTTGCAGTCGTCTGCAAACCTGGTCAGCCAGAGTCCCTCCATGTTGGCCTGGACTTCTGAGAAGTAGATGCCAAACAGGAGAGGACCCAGGAACGATCCTTGTGGGACTCCACTCATGACTGGTCGGCAGTCTGACTTGGAGTCCGCTACTTTCACACTGTGGGTTCTATCTGTGAGCCAATTTGCAACCCACCTAGTGATATAGGGTTTGATGCCTAGTTTGGTCAGTTCATCAATAATTCCTGAGTGGGGAATTGTATCAAAGGCCTTGGCCAGATCGAGGTAGGCTGTATGAACTGCCTTGCCCTCATCCACAGCTCTGTTGACTGACTCAAAAAAGTCAACCAGGTTGAGAAGGCACGATCTACCATTCACACAACCAAATTACGTGAGATCTAGAGTTTGGAGATTCCATATATCCTTGTTAATTAGGTCCATGATGATGCACTCCATAGCCTTACATATCAAACTCGTCAGGCTAATGGGGCAATATATCCCAGGGTCTGTAGTCACTCCCCCTTTATGGAAAGGGATAACTGTAGCAGTGCACCTTTCAGTAGGGACAAAATCTGAGGTGAGGCTGTGATCGAACAGGGCACACAGAAATGCCAGTTCACTCTGTAGGTCATGCAGAATACATCCAGGTACATTGTCATGTCCCATGGAAGCTGTATTCTTGGCCTTAGACAATACAGCTTTAACCTGTGCTACAGTAATGCTAGGTGCTTGTCATTCCTCCGGTATTGTGATTGGTCATTTGGGGGGGAGGGGTAAAGTTAGCACTGAATCTGTCGGCCAGTATGTTGACAATATCTTTTGGCTCAGTATAGGAGGTACCATTGTGCAGTAACTCAGAGAAAACCTGGGTATTGCCATGAAGATTCTTTATATAACTATAAAAGGCTTTTTGGTTGTTTTTAGTGTCTGACACAATTCTGCCTTCATACCTGGTTTTAGAGGTTATGATGAGGGATCTCAGCTTTTTGTTGAGGCTAATAAGGGAGCTTTTCCAGTCTTGGGACTTCACCTTTTTCTGCAACAGTTTCTTCCTTCTATTGTAGAGTTTATTAATGGCAGGGGACCACCAGATTGGCATCCTTTTTTTGGAGGAGAGCATCTTGGTTCTGTTGGGTATGGCTAGTTCCATGCATTATATACGTGTTCATACAGTGCATTAGTGTATGATTCGGCAGTCATGCATCTATTTTCCATTGACATGGGTGCTGTGAAGTTAGCCACCTCTGTTTTTAGGAGCCCAAAGTCAGCTTTGGAGAAGTTTTTCATGGTGGTTACCTTTGTGGGTGAGATGTGGATTTCCATGGTGATTAGTTTGTGGTCGGATCTAACCAGGGAGGAAATGACTACTGGTGTAGAGCAATGGTTGCCCATGTTAGTAATAATCAGGCCAAAGATTTTACTTGCTCTAGTGGGGGTAAGAATGAGCTGGTCCAAGGCATTGGAATTGATGAATTCCAGGAAGCGTTGGACTAGTGTATTGGTGCATGAGTAGTTTTCCCAGTTATTGTGGTGAAGAAATTCAAATCGAAGGCTCAGTAGTGCTTTCATGTTACTCTGCTGGGAACAGCTACAACTTTCAATTTTACATAGTCAAAACATATGTACAGTCATTATTAAGCCTCAGAGACAGTTTGAAAATGGGACTGCTTTCATTTAATGAGGAAGTCCACCATGTAAGTTTGAAAGACAACTGTTCTAATTTCACCCAGACAATTTTTCCAACCTATGCTGATCTTTTCAAAGACAAACTAGGGAAACTCCCAGTTGTGTACTTCATGAAGTTAGACCCTAAAGTCAGCCCAGTCATCAGACCAGCAAGGAAAGCTCAGGTAGCTATGCAGGGTATAGTCAAAGCTGAGCTAGACAAAATGGTGCAGCAAGGAGTGATGTTCCAGTAGAAAAAACAACTGAATGGGTAACCTCCATGGTAGTATCTCATAGGAAAAGCTCAAATGATATTAGAATATGTATTGATCAATGAGACTTAAAGCACTAAAATTATCTCATCATCCAATCCATACAGTAAAATAAGTTGCTGTTCTTATGCCAAATGCCACTGTTTTTTCTGTCTTAGATGCAAAAAGTTAATTTTGGCAAATTTTGTTTGACCGAAAATCTTCATTGCTAACCACTTTCAGTACACCTTTTAGGAGGTACAGACTTTTGAGAATGCCATTTGGGATAAATTCTGCCAGTGAAGTCTTCCAGTGTGCAATGGAACAAATGTTTTTCTGGATATTCCTGTGCTATTATAGTAGATAATAGGTAGGAGGCAATGGTGAAGCTGAACATGATAGAAACTTCAAGAAAGTTCTAGAATGAGCTTGCAAAGTGAATCTTAAGCGGAATCCTCAGAAATGCAAATTCAGGCTAGAAGAAGTTACTTATGTTGGTCATTTGTTTACTAGATCAGGATTACAACCAGATCTTTCCAAGCAAACAGCAATTCTCGAGATGCCAGCTCCAGACAATGTTCAAGCCCTACAAGGTTTTCTTGGCATGGTTATCTATCTAGGCAAGCTTCAGATTTCAGCCAACTTTCAGCACCATTAGAGAGCTGACATACAAATATGTAACCTGATCCTGGTTGGAACAACACCAAAGAGCATTTGATGTCCTGAAACTCAGAGTTGCCAGTCCACCTACTTTAAGATACTATGATGTTCACAAACCAGTAACTCTTTCTTGTGATGCTTCTAAGTTTGGTCTTGGCGCAGTCATTCTTCAAGAGGGTAGACCAGTAGCCCATGCATCAAGAACTCTTACCCAAACCAAGTATGCAGCATGCTCAGAAAGAGAAAGAACTCTTGGCAATTGTGTTTGCATGTTCAAAGTTCCATGATTATATTTATGGCCAACCAAATCAAATTGAGACTGACCACCAGCCTCTAGTCACTATTTTGAGGAAAGCCTATGCATACAGCTCCTGTGAGATTGCAATGCATGATGCTGAAATTGCAAAAGTATAATTTCAATCTTGTTTACACAAAAGGCAAAATTCTATATCTTGCTGATACTTTAACCAGATTGCACAGAGAAAACACTGAACAGTAAGGAAATGAGTAACTTGATCTTGAAGTCATGGAAGTGAGAAATTTTTCTTCCACACATCTTGATGAGCTTAGAACTCATACAACTTCATATCCAGTTCTCCAGAAGCTCAACCACTTTATCAGTTGAGAATGGCCGTCAAAGCATTCTTGTTTACTACTAGAAGTGCAAAAATATTTTCCCTACAGAGATGAGATTTTGTCTGACAATGTTCATAGGTAGGTACTAGGCTATTGGCCCTAGGGCCTATATAAGCCTAGCCAAACGGTACCCTGGCTTTTGCCACCCAAGAAAATTATTTTCCTGTGCCCCTGTCAAGCAGAGCCACAGAAGTGATCCCCGGGGTGAATTTCCTATCTCCCATCCAATCATCAAGATTTTTCTTGAAGAGTGCTAATGAGGGGCTTTGTTTGATATAGACAGGTAGTTTGTTCCAGAGTATGGGAAGTCTCTGAGACAGGAATCTATCCCTCCAGCATGTTCTGTTTATTGTGGTGACAAGGTTTAGGTCCCTAGAGCATGTAGTTCGGAGGGATTGGGATTTCTTTAAGTGGAGCATGTCCAACAGCTCTGGGTTTGACATAGCTTCGTATGTTAGGCAGAGATCGCCTCTGAGTAGGCGATATGCGACAGAGTAAAGCTGGAGTTTTTTGAGACGGTCTGCATAGGGCGTCTGTTTGAGGCTGGTAATCCTCTTTGTGAGGTATTTCTGTGGCCTTTCCAGTTGTTGTAGATGTCTTCTGAGGTACATACCAAAAGGGGCGTTGTACTCTATAATGGGTCTAATGAGTGACGAGTAGAGGGGAACAATGACCTCTTTTTTCCTGGATGAGAAACCTTTTGTGATGAGGTGTGCCACGTAGAAGATTTCCTGACTACTGTGGCAATGTGATTATCAAAGGAGAGACTACTGTCCACCTGTGTCCCAAGGTCTCATCACACTTTCGGTGTTAAGTAGACTACTGCCTATGTGGTAGTTCATGGGTACAGAGTTTTTACCAAAAGGGATGACAATGCACTTTTTGGCATTGAGCTTGAGGCCATGGCTTTGACACCAGGCATCTGTCTCAGTGAGGCCCTTTTGTAGGAAGTCCACATCGTTAGGAGATTTGATAATGGCTCCTAGTTTGCAGTCATCTGCGAACTTTGTTAGCCAAAGACCTTCTGTGTTAGCCTGTACTTCAGAGAAGTAGATACTAAACAGGAGAGGACCTAGGACTGAACCCTGTGGTACTCCACTTGTCACTAGACTGAAGTTGGATTTAGAGTCTGCTACTTTCACAGTGTGGGTTCGGTCAGTAAGCCAGTTGGCAGCCCATCTTGTGACATAGGGATTTATACCTAGTTTAGTGAGGTTGTCTATAATTCCAGAGTGGGGGATGGAGTTGAAAGCCTCGACGAGATCTAGAAAGGCTGTGTGTACCACCTTACCCTCATCTACAGCTTTGGTGACAGCTTCAAAGAAGTCTATCAGGTTTAGGAGACATGATCTGCCTTTTACAAATCCAAACTGGGTAGGGTCCAGAGTTTGGAGATTTACCAATGTCATTGTCATCATGAAAGATCCAAAAGTGATTGTTCCAAAATCCTTGCAACAGGAGTATATTAACATCTTGCATTCTGGCCACCCAGGAAAAAGAAGTTATGTACCTACCATAACGTTCCATGTTAGTTGTCTTCATCTCGCCCTCTTTCTTGCTGGTTGGGATTGGAGCCAATCCTCGGCTCCGACTCGGCCATCTTCAATTGCTCAAGAGCTGTTTACTGGCTCGAGGCTACCCCTTATCCCATAATGCCTAGCGATAGCTACCCAGATCTCATTTGAAATAGCTAACTCCAGACATAGCAAGATAATAAACCAGTCCAAATAATAGGTTGACTATACCTGCCATATTCTCTAAGTCAGTTTAGGAACAAAACCAAGAGAAAACGCAGCCAGTGAAACAAGAACTCTTCTCGGTTCACTACGACAGGGGGACGGAAGGTGGGACGCAAGAAAGAAGGCGAGATGAAGACAACTAACATGGAACGTTATGGTAGGTACATAACTTCTTTATGTTAAGTTGTCTATCTCGCCTTCATTCTTGCTGGTTGGGACAGCGTCCCTAGCACCTAACATCGTGGGTGGCTCAGTGGAACAGACTCTTAAGAACAGTGGAACCAAAGTCAGCTCTGCTCCTGGAAACCATATCCAGCTTGTAATGACAAACAAAGGTATGACGGTTTGCCCACGTGGCAGCTGCACAGATAGAATCCATGGGCAACCTGGATTGGAAGGCTACAGAGGTGGCCAAGGCCCTAGTAGAATGACCTTTCAGTTTAACAGGTAACTCTTTGTTCCTTAACTGATAAATGAACGTAATAGTGTGTGATAACCACCTCGACAAGGTTACCTTGGAAACTGGGAGACCTTGTTTGGCTGAGGCATAAGAAAGGAATAATTGGTCCGACTTCCTTATTTCCTTAGTTCTGTGCAGATAAAAACGCAATTGTCTATGGACGTCCAATTGGTGTAGTTTGCACTCTGCCTTGTTGGTATAATTAGGGAAAAACACAGGAAGACCTATAGATTGGTTTAAATTATTTTCTGAGCAGACTTTAGGAAGAAATGAAGGATTAGTTCTCAGAGCAACTCTATCCTTATGAAAAACCAAGTAGGGAGGATGAACACATAGTGCCTAAAGTTCGGAGACGCATCTGGCTAAAGTAATAGCTACCAGAAAGAGTGTCTTCCAAGATAGAAACTTGATGGAGCAAGACGCTGCAGGTTCAAGAGGGGGCAGAATTAAGGAAGTTAGTACTAAATTAAGGTCCCAAGGGGGAGGGGGATCTCTCACTGGAGGCCTAAGAAGAGTTGCCCCTCTCAAAAAAGCTTTACAGAGCTTATCAGACAATGTTAGAATTTGACAAGCTAACATGAAAGTTAGAAATGGCCGCTAATTCTACCCTGATCATAGTGGAAGCGGACCCGGAGTGAAACAGATGTGCTAGGAATTCCAGAATTTCGTGGATTGGGGCTGAAAAGGGATCCACATTCCTAGCCTCTGCCAACAAGAGAAACGTTTCCATTTGCTAGAATAAGCTTTCCTCGTTGTAGACTTATGAGAGAAGACAATAATCTCACGGACTGCCGGGGAAATGCTAGGAAGCCTGGCTAAAGTTGGAAGTGGAGCAACCAAGCTGTGAGCTGGAGAGTTTGGAGGGATTGATGCAACCTGCCTGACTGATGAACCAGGAGGTCTGGAATTGGGTCCAGAGTCCAGGGCTGATCGAGAAGGTAACGGTGAAGGAACGGGAACCATATTTGTCAAGGCCAGTAGGGGGCAATGAGGATCATTCTGCAACCCAACAATATTGCTTTCTGTATAAGTTTGGGTATCAGGGGAAAAGGAGGAAAGGCATAAAGAAGTCCCTGGGGCCAATCGTGGACTAGATTGTCTCTGGGTATGTGACCCGGACATGGAAGAAGGGAAAAATAGTTGCTGCATTTGCTGTTGAAGGGGGTGGCAAAGAAATTGCAGCAAGGCTGTCCCCATCTGCGGAAAATAAGATTCGCCACTTCCTAAGTCAGAGACCACTCGTGAGGCATGAGAATAGCTCTGCTAAGCCTGTCCACTACGATGTTGGATCTCCCAGGGATGTGCATCGCAATCAGAAAACGCTGAAAGGAAATCGCCCACTGCCAAAGTCTGAGTGCTTCTCGACACAGGGGCTAGGATCTGGTTCCACCCTGCTTGTTGATGTACCACACCACTGACATGATGTCCATTTGAATAGCAATGGTCCCAGAAGAAAGAGAGTCTTGAAGGGCTTGCAACGCCAGGAGCACGGCGGCTCTCATCTCCAGGACATTTATGTGCAGATGGTACTCGTGAGGTTGCCAAGTGCCTTGGACTGTCCTGCCCAGATAATGCCCCCCCACCCTATCAGGGAAGCATCTGTCATCACTGTGGCTACCGGAGGGGGTTGGATGAAAGGTCTGCCAAGAGTAACTAGTGGGGAGACCATCCACCAAGAAAGATGTCTTTTGCATGCATCCATGATCAGGATCATGTGAGTCATGGGTAGCTCTTGGAAAGACCACTGCGTGAATTGAAGCCACTGAAGAATTCTCATATGAAAGCACGCTAGTGGAATTAGAAGAATGGCTGCTGCCATGGAACCCAGAGTTTGAAGGACGTGCCTGACTTGGATCCTTTTGCTCTGCATTAGAATTTGTACTTGCTGACGAATTGCGGACACCCTTTCTAGTGGTAGCCTTGCAAACATATTCCTTGTGTCTAAGTCTGCTCCTATGTAAGTTATAGATTGACAGTGCAACAAGGCAGATTTTTTGAAATGTATTGTAATGCCTAGCTGGGCACAGATTGCGATTGTGTAGTCCCGCGCTTGTAGGAGTTGATGCCTGGTGGTAGCAGTGAGGAGCCAGTAGTCTAGTTATGGAAACACCTGGAATCCTTGACGTCTCAGGTGAGCCGTGACCACTGCCATACATTTGGTGAACACCCTGGGGGCTGTAGTGAGACCAAAGGGAAGAGCTCTGAACTGATAATGACTGGCCCCCAGCTGGAAGCGAAGATATCTCCTGGAGCGCCTGTCCATCTTGATATGGTAGTACGCATCCTGAAGATCTATCGAGCACATCCAATTGTCCTGACCCAGAAAGGGTAGAATGGACTGTAGCGTGACCATCCAAAACTTTGTTCTTTGTACAGACCTGTTTTGTCTGCTGAGATCCAGAATCGGTCTCCAGTCCCCTGTCTTTTTTGGTACTAAAAAGAACCTCGAGTAAATTCCGGATCAGTGCTGTTCTGCCGGGACATCCTGGATAGTTCATTTTTCTAGCAGTTTTGAAACTTCTATTACTGCTTGCTCCTTCAGATTGGGTGGAACATCTGGAAGGGTCTTCCTTGACTGTAAGGGGGGGTTGATGAAAGGGAATTTTATAACCTCTGGATATAATGGACTGTACCCATCTGTCTTGTGTTAAACTTTGCCAGGCGTTTGGGTACAGCTAAAGTCTTCCCCCGACTGCCTCCAGAGGTGAGCAGCCGGGCAACCCTTCAGGGATGCTGGAAGGGCTTATCAGAGAAATATTCTCTGTGTTGCCTTGGTTCTGTGGATCCCCTCTGCCATGAGGGTGGCGTCTATTATTATTGTTTCCCCCTCTGCCTCTGGAGGAAAAATCACTACGTGTGTCAGGCAAGGCTCCCTGAGATTTACGGAACCACATTTTACCACTCTTCTGACCCTTGGGGTAAGGTCTAGAGGGAGTGGAAAAATGGACTCCCACGGCAGAGAGAGTTTTACCTTCTTGTTCACACCTAGTCAAAGTGTCTTTCACCTGTGGTCCAAAAAGGAAGGAACCATCAAAGGGAGTGTTGGTGGAGGACACTCGAAAGGGTTCCGCAAAGTTACACAGCCGCATCCACGCATGCCTCCTAAGGGCCACACCCGTACCTGTGGCTCTACTCGCCCCATCGGCTGCATAGGAAATGAGCTTCATGGAGGAGTTAACAACAGAATTAAGAGTCGCTAGCTGGGAATCTACTTTGACTTGTGCTCCCTCAGCTGTTGGATCTTGAAGGGTATCTCCGAGCTCTTTAAGAAGATCCCTTTGAAGTAGGGTAAAATGACATAGGTAGTTCAGTGACCTCATGGAGAAGGTCGCTGAAGCAAACATTCGCTTCCCATATCTGTCCATCATCCTAGACTCCTTGTTAGGGGGGTGGACAGATGAAGAGATCTCTGCTAACTCTTTTTTGGTGGCTGCTGCTACCACCATGGCATCAACCGGAACACCTTTAGAAAGGAATTGCTTATCCTGGGGTGCCGTAATGAATTTACCAGGTCTCCACTGAGTTGGTTCCATTGTATCCGGAGCTGACCAAGCCTTTCGAGCCACCACTGCCATGAGTGGATCGAAAGGTGGAAAAACCCAGGAGGTGGAAGGTCGGGAACCAAAAGCATCCAGAAATACAGACTCATCCTCGGTAGGGGCTAAGGGATTCCAGTTCCCCCTCTGCCTAAGGATTTCCAGGATGTCCGAGAAGGAAACATCTTCAGAGGGGGACCTTGGGGACCCTTCCGAATCATCTAAGTCTGTATTAGAAGTGACAGACTCAGGGGAGTCAATGTGCTTCCTCTTACACTTCTTCTTTCGAGGGAGCTCCTCTGAGTGTTCAGGGGAGGCCTCGGAAGAGGAGGAAACACCCAATGGGGTGTCCTGGAGCATCGGTTCCCTACGCTTTGGGTCTGGAGGAGGAGCAGAGGTTGGCACAGGCACTACAGGGGATGGAGCCGGTGGGGCTAAAAGTGGAGCTGACACAGAGGACAGCACACTCCGCATGACCTCAAATGTACCCTCGCCACGAGGCAGAGAAAGCTCCGGTTCCGAAGAAATTGGAATCTTTCTCCGCACCGAGGGGGACGGCTCCGAGGCCGATGTTGGGGCCGAGCTCGCCTATGCCGAAGCTCCGAGAGGGAGAATGGGGTCGGACAAGGGTCCGATGCCACTCGCCCCTCGGAGCCGATGAGGGAGCCACGGTGCCCAGATCCCTCGATGGAAGTTGCCACTGAGGGAATCTGAGCAGACGTCGGAACAGAAGGAGATAGAGTTATCGGAGCCGACGGTTCCATTACTCGAACCCCAACGAACTCCGGCTCCGAACTCAAAGGAGTTGGAGGAGGAACATCATGAGAAGTGGATGGAGCTGATACCTGATGAGGAGGGCTGGACAACAATTTAGCTAGTGCCTGCGACTTTAGCAACCTACTGACTACTCTCTCCACATCATGATCCGACATCCTAGAGGATCGAGAGGAGTGAGATGATCTGTGGCTACCTTCGCTTTGAAGTAAAGGAGACCGAGGAGCCAAATGCACAGACTCTAAGGAGGGGGACCTCAGTCTCTTGTGGCTCTGCGACGGCTCCGAAGCCTCTGATGGAGCCGACGGTGAGATTGTCTTGTCGGTGCCAACCTGAACCGACGTTGAAGGCAAATCCTGTGCCGAGGTTGGCTCCGAAGGTGGAGCCGACGGCTTGGAGGATTTAGGGGATTTCACTGGCTGTGAACTCTTGGCCGGTGAATCATGGGGTTTTAACAGACCCCTAAGAATCAACTTATTCTTCCTCTCCTGCAGGACTCTTGGACTAAAGGCATGGCAAACAGAACAAGAGTCCTGCAGGTGCACAGCGCCTAAACAATAGACACAAGAAGTGTGTCCATCTGTCAGAGACATTTTCTGACAGTATGAGTCACACTTCTTAAACCCAGAAACCTTAGCTTACTTGGACATGCTGTATTGGAAAAAAAGGAAACTAACAAATTCAACCAACAAGGAATAACAATATTCAGTTTTACAAACAAAGCACACCTACAAAAAAGGTTACACAAGTAATATCTAGAACATATAGATAAGAGATATAGATAAAATGGTATTTTTTTTTTTTAAAAGAGTACTGGGATAGCCTCTAATTTAAACGGCTGACCTAGAAGAAAAAGAGCAGTCGGAAAGCCTCTAAATTAAATGGCTAACCTGGAAAAGGGGGAGGGGTGGGAAGAACTCTCTAAGTTAAACGAGTTCTACAAAAAAGGGAAAGTATAGAACAAATAGTTAACTACAATGGTAACTACACTATCGCTAATAATAAAACAGAAAAATGTACTAGAAGAATTAAAATTTAGAGAAAATTTATACAAAATATTAATATACTAGCCTGAGCCAGAAAAATGACACCTCGCAGCTGAAGAGGCAAACGAGATCGGGGTAGCTATTGCTAGGCATTATGGAATAAGGGGTAGCCTCGAGCCAGTAAACAGCTCTCGAGCTATTGAAGATGGCCGAGTCAGAGACGAGGATCAGCTCCGATCCCAACCAGCAAGAACGAAGGCGAGATAGACAACTTAACATCTGATTTTACCAAAAGAAGGGTGAGAGGACTAGTATTTTGGCTTTCTATGTATACAGATACCAAGAGTGTACTTTCATCTTGTTCGGTTTGTAATAGTACTAAACCACATCAACAGAACGAATCACTTCAGCTAAAGCAGATTCCTGAACTACCTTGCTTGACAGTAGCTACAGCCATTTTCGAATGGAATGATCAAGATTATTTGGTATTAGTAGAGTCTAATTCAAATTGTTTAGAGAATGACCTACATCCTAATCTCACTTCCAGTACTGTCCATGGTAGTCTGCACAAAGTTATTTCTGACAATGGTGAACAGTTTACACTCCATCAGTTCAAGAGTTTTGCTGAAGACTGGGATTTTATGCAAGTTATGAGTAGTCTTGAGTACCCACAGTCAAATGGTTTGGCAGAACATGCAGTTCAAAGCGCAAAACAGTTGTTAGAGAAGTCGAAATGAGACAATACCAATGTTTTTCTGAATCTCCTGAATCTCAAAACATTCCTCGTGATAATCATCATGGTTTGCCTGCCTAGAGACTTATGTCAAGACAAACCAGAACCACACTAACAATCATTAGCAATTTGTTAGTTCCATGTGCTAAGAACAACAAAGCACTGAAAGCTCAACTCCTGAAAAAGTGTTTGTCCCAGACGTCTGATTATGATAAGACCAGCAAACTGCTCAAGCCATTACAAGTAGGGGGGATAGTGAGGATGCATAGGTTCATAGGCTGGTACTAGGCTATTGGCTCTAAGGCCTATGCAAGCCTAGCCATAACAATTCCCTGGATATTTCTTCCCACAATATTTACTTCTCTGGGCCCCTGTCTAGCAGGGCGACTGACATGTTCCCCGGGATGAATTTCCTATCTCCCATCCAATCATCAAGGTTCCTTTTGAAGAGGGCCAATAAGGCGCTCTGCTTGACATGTATGGGCAGTCTATTCCAGAGTATGGGGAGTCTCTGGGTCAGGAACCTATCCCTCCAGCATGTTTTGTTCATTGTGATGATAAGGTTTAGATCCCTGGAGCGTGTGGCTCTGAGGGATTGGGATTTCTTTAAGTGGAGCATGTCCAACAGCTCAGGGTTTGACAGGGCCTTGTATGTTAAGCAGAGATCGCCTCTGAGTAGATAATATGCCACAGAGTATAGCTGGAGTTTTTTTTAGACGGTCAGGACATGGCATCTGCTTTAGGCCTGTGATTCTTTTAGTGAGGTATTTCTGTGGCCTTTCCAGCTGTTGCAGATGTCTTGTGAGGTACATACCAAACGGGGCATTATACTCTATAATGGGTCTAATGAGGGATGAGTACAGTGGGACAATGACCTCCTTTTTTCTGGATGAACAGCCCTTAGTGATGAGGTGTGCCACACAGAAGGATTTCCTGACTGTTGTGGCGATGTGGTTATCGAAAGTGAAACCACTGTCCACCTGTGTCCCTAAGCCTCTCATCACACTTTTGATGTTTAGTGTCCTGCCACCTATGTGGTAATTCATGAGTACATGTTTTTTTTCCAAAGGGGATAACTATACATTTCTTGGCATTAAGCTTGAGCCCATGGCTCTGGCACCAGGCATCTGTTTCTGTAAGGCCCTTTTGTAGAATATCCACATCATTTGGGGATTCAATAATGGCTCCCAGTTTGCAGTCATCTGCGAACTTTGTTAGCCAGAGTCCCTTAGTGTTGGCCTGTACTTCAGAGAAGTAGATGCCAAACAAGAGTGGTCCCAGGACTGAACCCTGAGTTACTCCACTTGTCTGGAGCTGGATTTAGAGTCGGCTACTTTTACAGTCTGGGTTCTGTCAGTAAGCCAGTTGGCAACCCATTGAGTGACGTAGGGATTTATGCCCAGCTTAGTATGTTTATCTATGATTCTAGAGGGGGGATGGTGTCGAAGGCCATGGCAAGGTGCAGATAGGCTGTGTGGACCGCCTTACCCTCGTCCACAGCTCTGGAGACTGATTCAAAGAAGTCAATCAGATTCAGAAGACAAGATCGGCCCTTCACAAACCCATACTGGGTGGGATCCAGTGTTTGAAGGTTGCCAATTTCTTTGTTTATAAGTTCCATGATAACGCGTTCCATGCCCTTGCAGATCAGGCTTGTCAGACTGATGGGACGGTAGTTCCCGGGATCCAAGGCGGATCCTCCCTTGTGTAGCGGGATAAGCCTGAGGTGAGGCTATGATTAAACATGACACTTAGGTGAGGTGCCACTTCATTTTGCAGTTCATGTAGTACACAGCCTGGGATGTCATCTGGTCCCATGGATGTTGTATTCTTAGCTTTGGAGAGTGCGGTTTCTACCTGTGTGGCTGTGATTATCGGAATTTGGCAATCTTTTGGTATTGAGATGGACCCTTTAGGTGGTGAAGTTGGCCCTAAATCGATCTGCCAGGATATTGGCAATATCCTTGGGATCAGTATATTTAATGCCATTCTGTTGTAGCTCAGAGCAGATATGAGCATTTCCATTTAGATTCTTGACATAACTATAGAATGCCTTGTAGTTGTCTTTGGAATCTTTGACAATTTTATTTTTGTAACTAGCTTTTGAGGATTTTATGAGGGATCTCAGCTTCTTACTGAGGCTGGTGAGGGAGTTTTTTGCATCCTGGGATTTTCCTCTTTTCTGCAACAGCTTCTTCCTTCTGTTGTATAGTTTGTTTATAGCAGGGGACCACCAGATTGACTTCCTTTTTTTGGAGAAGAGAATCTTGGTTCTATTTGGGATGGCACGATTCATGCACGAGTGGATGTGCTCATACAGTGCCTTAGTGTAGGATTCTGCAGTCGAGCTTCCAGATCCCGTCTGCGTGGGTGTTGTGAAGTTTGTCACTTCTGACTTCAGTAGCACAAAGTTGGCTTTGGAGACGTTTTTTAAGGAGGTTTCCTTACTGGGGGTGGGGGGGGGGGTGGGATGTGGATGTCAAGGGTGATTTGCTTATGGTCAGACCTGACCAATGAGAGGGTGACCACTGGTGTGGAGCATCTATCTCCCATGTTGGTAATGACCAGGTCTAGGATATTGGAGCCCCTGATGGGACAATGGATTAGTTGATCCAGGGCGTTGGAATTTATGAATTCCAAGAACTGCTGGGAAAAGGAGTTGGTACCTGAGTAGTTTCCCCAATTAATAGTAGGGTAGTTGAAATCACCCGGTAATAGGGTGTTTGGTTGTATCTTAATATTTTCCAGTATGTTTAGAAAGGTGTAGTGAGAACCCTGGGGCATGGTGGGGGATCTCTAGCAAGTTACAATTTGGATTGCAGTCTTATCTAGTGCTGCACCTGGGGAATTTCAGATGCATTGAGTTGTGCAACTAGCCTGGAGGTGTGAATATCCTTGGTGAATATGGACACTCCTCCACCTTTAGTGTTTCGGTCTTGGTTTTTGTGGCCGAAAAGTGTGGTAAGAATTGTAGCCTGGTATTGCAGGAGTGCTCTCTGGAGCCTTGAACCAGGTCTCAGTTACTGCACAGATATCGATGTTCTCCATTTTTAGGAGTGCCTCGAGAGAGTGCATTTTGAGGTTTAGACTTCTAGCATTGAGTAGCATTACCTTCAGATTTTGCATGCTTGTATCTGTTACGGTGGTGGTTTTATCCTTTGAACCTTGCCTAAAAAAGGCACAATAGGGGTGGCAAGAGCTTTAGCCAGTAACCTGAATCCCAGGGGTGACAGGTGCAGACCATCTCTGGCAAAGCATCGTGGTTTGTCGATCATGTCTTCCCAGGCAGACAAATACTGGATCCCCTTTGAATGACACCAGAAGCTTAGCCAATTGTTGAAGTCAATCATTTTGTCCTTATACTGTGGTATCATTCTGGGCGAAGGCAGGATGCTACTCAGGGCTAGGGTCATACCTGCCTAGGTCACATGATCCAAGAGCTCTTCCATGTCTCTTTTCATGTAGTCCAGGGAGGTACGTCTCAAGTCATTCACTCCAGCATGGACAATGACAGAGTCATATTGTGTTGGGTGGTAGGAGGAGAGGATTGTCTGTGTACATGAGGCAGTTGCCGCATTGCCCCAGTATGCCCAGATTCACCAGGTGGACAGGAGAAATCACCAAAAGCTGACCCTTGGACATGCCTGTTTAGGTGCTTTTTTTGTAAACTTTAAGAGCGGTTTTCCCTTACCTTTGCAAGGTACTTTGCAATTATAGGCTGTGTAGTGCCTATGATTAATTTCTCATTATTGACAAGGAGAGCTGAGTGCTTGTATCAGTTTCAGGCTTCCTAGTTCTTTCCAGCAGGTTCTAGAGCAAGTGCTAGTCACAGGGGTTCAGAATTTAGTGCTACTACTGAGAAACCAGCTAGTTTTAAGGGAAAATTTGAAGAGCACACTTTCTGGCACCTGGAATAGTTTAACTGTAGCCTTGCAGTGCTGCACGATGTGAAAAATCTGCAAACACACACGTTTTTAAGCCAGAAAGTTGAAAGGGATAGAAATCAGCCAAAAAAGGCTAATAAAATTACAAGCAGACAGCAAAAGATTTTTGTCACTCACCAGGTCAGGATAAAACAAGCGAGCATCATAGGTTCTTGGTCAAGCAGCTATTGTATGCAAACACATCATAAATGAGATTAAGTAATTTTAACTTATAAACAGATTAGCTATCATGCAACATGGATGTTAACATTCTGGCTGCACCTTCAAAATGGCACTGAAGCTAACATATGCTTAGTATTAAATGCACACACAGATCTTGGAAATGCTTCTTAAACGTACAACACAACTATTATTATACAGTTTTGATTGGATTGGAGTCGTGAAACGTTTATGTCCAGAGCTGAGATTGTACGTTGTGGAATCGGAAGGAGTAGAATTCAGACAGAATCAGAAACATTTAGTAGTGGTGTCCGAGCCAGTATTGCAGCATCTTGTCTGCGATAAAAGCTCTAGTTCTTAAACAGACTTATCCAATGTTCCAGCTCCAGAGGACATTCCAGCAAATATCTCTGTGCCTGATAATACCCCCAAGAGTCCTAAAGCAGATCGTTCACCAATGACTGTCCCTGTTGCTAAACCCAGTCCTAACTGCAGGATTACAAGATCAGGTCGCATTTCCACACCTAGTACCAGATACACGGCAACTTGGACATAAATGTTTATTCATTACTGTGTGTATAATTTGCATGCTTATTCAAATATCATTATTATTGCAAGACAGCCCAGTAAACAGAGAAGATGTAGATCACAATGTGTATGTACCTTTAAGAAGCTTTCCAGTGAGCTATCACATATATATAAATACCAAATCAATACAAGCAAGACTGCTATTTTGTAGTGAGCTGCAGAGGTGTAAGCGTGTATGTATGTATAGTAGTTAGTCAGTTAATTTATATTTTATGTTGCTTATATCAACCCTGATGTGTTTGATGTAATAAAGTACAAAAATGAACACCCAAGCCTCTTTGCCTTAACTAGTTACACAAGGCGAGTGACAATATTAGGGACAATAGCTTTTTATCATAATGGCTACACCATCCAGATTATCTTGGAACATAAATGGCCTAACAGGTACAGACAAAAAGGAAAGAGTAGTGAATTATATTAAAACATGCAGAGTGAAAATAGCAATCCTCCAGGAAATGCAATTTGAAAGAAATGAGCATGTGAATTTAACAAAGAAAGGACTTCAGGATGATATTCAGCAGACTATCAGGGACAAAAAAAAGGGGAGTAATAATACTGATTGCTGCAGGGAGTCCAATAGTGACTGAAGAGGGGAAAAAAGACAGTAATGGTAGATTTGGGGCAGTAAGGGGCTTTTGGCAAGGGAGGAGGATTAAGCAGGCATGTATTGATATTCCACCAAAAACTGTTATTGTTGAGCTTAAAAAATTTTGGGAGAAATAATTTGTTTTCAGCAGGGAATATTACTTATAGGTGGGGATTAGAACTTGATCTATAACACAGAGGATGTAATGGGGCTCTAGAAGGGAGATGGTCTAAGCTGATCCCCATCAGCCTGACAGCGTTTCCAAAGTAGATGTGAATAGCTGGTGGACTCAATAGTCTTGTCTGTCTCAAACAGAATAGCCTCAAGAACCTCTTAACCCTCGTGTGATTCTAGAGTTGCACAGCACCTACTACTTTATGGCATGTGATGTCTGAGGATTTGCCAAAATGGGGAGTAACTGGCATAATAACATTAAAGATGTGATCTAAGCTTTGTGAGGTCTTTGTAATAATCACAGTGAAATCTGTAAAAGAAAGTGTATCACATGACATGCAGCTTTATGTAATGAAATTATTAGCATTTAAAGCTATATATCCATCCCTATATAACATCTTCCTGTTTACTTATCAGATTTATTCAAATGACATACATTTTCAAGGTAGCATACATTACAGTGATCATTAAAATTAATCTCATCTCTACACTAACATGTCATAGACATGCTATATAAAATCAAACTTTCCTACAAATATTCAAAAACATTTTCATGTATGAAATATGCAGTCTTTATTATCATGATTAAATCTCTAACTGTCCATATCTGTCTGTTTTCTTTAGTGATCTTCCACATCTGAAGTTTTTAACAGGCCTGTATGGTCTTACTTTCAGAACAGTTACTGACATACTACATTCTTCTTTGAGACATATGTACTACAGTTCTTAGTCTCTCTTTTCACTTGACAGTACTAGTTATTACACTTCTCCTTGCTCATCTTCCTGGAACTTGGATGTATTTGTTGTGTGTGTGTGTGTATCTACAATTCCGTCTCTACAGCTTTCCATCTTCCAGACAAACTACACATGATCTTGGTTTGGCTACTTGTTCAACTATCTTAGCTTCAGAATGGAAGCTTTGACTCATCTTTAGTGTAATTACTTTACATCCAGCCTGAAGATTTGTTAGTCTGTTTTAGTTTCTATGATAGCAGTATTTCTGTCTCTGCTTATTTCTCTCCAGCATCCCATATTATTTTGTATTTACTTAGGCAACAACAATGTAATTTAAGTAAGCAATTTACTTTCAAATTTTTGCTCATTAAAAGGTTAACTGGTGACAGACTGAATCCCTACAATGTGATATTCCTGCATTTCAAAACTGCAAGATGACAATTCTCATCACTTTTCCTGTGGCTCTTTCTCATGTGATTTTGCACTGTTTGGATAGTTCTCACTACTTGTTCATATGATTGCGGACAGGGTGGACTTGCTATTACATGCCTGAACTCCCACTCAGACACAAGTATGTTGCAGTCCTGAGTGGGCGTTATTCCCACTTTTGCACAAATCTTATGAATTCCCGACTTTCTGTACTATGGAGAACTGAAAGCTATGACATCAGATACTTCTGTTATTCCTGTTCTCAGAGTATACACAGTAATGTACTAATCACACTTGTACTTGTGTCTTGTCAGTTTGATTATTTCAGGGATCTTAAACTAATAATCTACACAGAAGTGATACATGGATTTGCTCAAATGGAACCAATCTGTGCACACTGTGCTCCATGATGATGATGGTCTTCACTATTAGGATGACAATGAAGCATATCAGTTATCATCTCTTTTTCTAAATTGAACTTACTGAGTGAACTGTAGCAGCACAACTCTGCACTAAAGTGTTCTATTTGAGTTGATATTCTGTTCAATGCATTTTATAATTTGCTCTTTTTTTGCACATTGCTATTTCATGATATAATTCATGTATTCTGTCAGATATTTAGCTTCACAGATGGAGGCACTGTTGAGTCAGCTGAGTTTTGGTTTTGTGTAAGTGACCACCTTTTGTCTCTAACAGAATAATTCAGCTTTTGATGGGAAAGAGAGTCTAGGCATAACAAAAAAAAAAAAAAAAAAAAAACGTAGCACAAGAAAGTATTGGGATTTCTTGTAAAACACAGTACTAAGTGTAATACGATGGACAAAATTACTGCTCACCTAGAAGGGCTGATAGTACACATGGAAGCCCTAAGAAGCAAGCTGGGAGGCAAAAGGCAAAAAAAATTAATTTGGCAGGTGACACTGCAGTGCACAAATAGCAGAATCCAGCACCTGGAAGGGAATATCTCCCCCTCCTGCCTCCTCAATTTCAAGTTTAGCTCACATTTCAAAACCCTTATGCTGCAGCAAGAGGGCTTGGAGAATTGCAGGAGGGACAATATATGTATTGTTGAAGCACTGGAAGGGCAGGATCCAGTGTGCCTCGTGGAGGACCACTTCAACATATAGTTAAGGAACCATTCCTTGACTGGCACGTCATTCAGGTATATCAGAGATCAAAGGAAGAAGACATGGGAGGAATTTAGACATTCTTGATGAATTCTGTGAAGTGAGGGAAAGGATGATGGAAACCCAGAGATCAGGAGAGAGCCAAAGAAAATTCTGTAGAAGAAAGTATGAAGACAGGTCCCATAAAAGAAACAAGCAGCTCTGAGAAATGGGTGAGAAAGGAGTTTCACTGGTCACGCCTCTAAAAGGAGTGGTATTCCAATAGCCGAAAGTAAGTAAGAATGGGGCTATGGGCAAAGGCTTGTGATTTTTATTTTGTTGTTTAAATACGGTGTTTCTGTTAGGAGTTGTCTGCTATCTCCAATTTGAGAATAGATCAGCACCTGACCTGGTGGAGAAGTAGGAGAAAGAAAACTTGTAAGAGGCTTAAGAGGAGAGACTGGTTAGTAAATTACATGGAAGAATACAAAAGAAAAAGGTTTACATGACACTGGGTGTTAAATTTACAGTAAATGAATGTATCTGGTTATTTCTATGCAAAGTCTGCAAGATCGTTAGAGAGAGCTTTTAAGTTGGACTACTACACAGACAAGGATTAAAGATGATGGTATTGTGATTTACATCAAAAATAAGTATACCTCAAGGCTGGTTAAACAGGACGATACACTTGAGCTTCTTCATGTTCAAATCACCATATGCAAAATCCCATACCACTTCCTTGCAAGCTATAGGTCCCCCTCTATGACCCAGGAAACCCTTAACATTTATTTAAACTTACTGGAAACACTAATCATCCAACCCAATACTATGTTCATGGGTGACTTTAATTACCCCACTATTAATTAGGAAACATATATGACAACAAACGTGCAGGTACAGAGATTCCTGGATTTTGTAAACACAAAATTCCTGGACCAGATTGTCAGTACACCAACCAGGGGTGTAAACATACTGGATCCGATAGTCACTAATATCGGAGAGTGCTGTACATCCCCCTAGTGTAATGTCATTTCTGGTAAGGTCAGACCACAAAATAGTCTCCTTTAAAAGTAAAAATAAAACCTGGAACCTCAGCTAACTGTGGAATGTTCAGGAATTACTACAAGGCTAACTTTCTGCTATTAAGTGATAATCTGGCAAGGCCCATGAACCCTGAGAATACTGCTGCCAAAGCGGAACTGTTCACAGAAACCCTATACAAGCATGTTAATAGCTGCATAGAGGCAGCTGTATTCACCAAGATGAAGTACAGAATTAACTCTTAAAAAACAAGTCACCCTTTGGAATCACATCATCAATAGGCTGTATAACAGAAGGAAGAAAATCAGGGCAAAAATTATGAGGTGTAGCACCCAGCAGGATAAAAGCAATCTCAAACTAAACAAACAGCTCAGAGGACCAATAAAGTCTACCAAATCTAAATTTGAGGTAAACCCGGCCTCCCAGGCCAAGGACAACCATGAGGCACTCATTAACTACATCCACAACCTCAAAGGCAATACACAATGTCCCCCCAATATCCTGGCAGATCAAGTCATTGCAAACTTCACCCCTCTCTCACCCCCTAAAGGGCCCATCAATACCAAAAAATTGCCAAATTCCGGTAATAACGGCCACATAAGGTAAAAACATGCACTCTCCAAAGCTAAGAATACAGCATCCATGGGACCAGACAACATCCCTGTGTACTACATGAACTACAAAATGAACTGGCACCTCACCTAAGTGTCAGGTTTAATCATAGCCTCACCTCAGGCTTCGTGTCCACTGAGTGGCGCACAGCTACAGTTATCCCATTCCACAAGGGGGGATCTCTTGGCCCCATCAGTCTGACGAGCCTGATCTGCAAGGCCATGAAATGTATTATCATGGAACTTACAAACAAAAACATTGGCAACCTTCAAACACTGAACCCCATGCAGTTTGGGCTCGTGAAGGGCCGATCTTGTCTCCTGAACCTGATTGACTTCTTTGAATTAGTCTCCAGAGCAGTGGACAAGGGTAAGGTGGTCCACACAGCCTATCTGGACCTCGCCAAGGCCTTCGACACCATCCCTCACTCTGGAATCATAGATAAACTTACTAAGCTGGGCATTAATCCCTATGTCACTCGATGGGTTGCCAAGTGACTTACTGACAGTACCCACACTGTAAAAGTAGCTGACTCCAAATCCAGCTCCAGACAAGTGACAAGTGGAGTACCTCAGGGTTCAGTCCTGGGACCGCTCTTGTTTCGCATCTACTTCTCTGAAGTACAGGCCAACACTAAGGGACTCTGGCTCACAAAGTTCGCAGATGACTGCAAATTGGGAGCCATTATTGAATCCACAAATGATGTGGATATTCTACAAAAGGGCCTTACAGAAACAGATGCTTGGTGCCAGAGCCATGGGTTCAAGCTTGATGCCAAGAAATGTACAGTTATCCCCTTTGGGAAAAAACGTGTACCCGTGAATTACCACATAGGTGGCAGTACACTAAACACCGAAAGTGTGATAAGAGACTTAGGGACACAGGTGGACAGTGATCTCACCTTTGATAACCACATTCCCACAACAGTCAGGAAATCCTTCTAAGTGGCACACCTCATCACTAAGGGCTTTTCATCCAGAAAAAAGGAGGTCATTGTCCCACTGTACTCATCCCTCATTAGACCCATTATAGAATACAATGCCCCATTTGGTATGTACCTCTTAAGACATCTGCCACAACTGGAAAGGCCACAGAAATACCTCACCAAAAGAATCACAGACCTAAAGCAGATACCCTATGCTGACCGTCTAAAAAAAACCCTCCACCTATACTTTGGCGCATATCGTCTACTCAGAGGCGATCTCTGCTTAACATACAAGGCCATGACAAACCCAGAGCTGTTGGACATGCTTCACTTAAAGAAATCCCAATCCCTCAGAGACACACATGCACCAGGGATCTAAACATTGTCATCACAATGAACAAAACATGCTGGAGGGATAGGTTACTGACCCAGAGACTACCCAGACTCTGGAATAGACTGCCCATACATGTCAAGCAGAGCGCCTCTTTGGCCCTCGGGGATCACGTCAGTCACCCTGCTAGACAGGGGTCCAGGGAAGTAAATACTGTGGGAAGAAATAGCCATGTAATTGTTATAGATAGGCTTGTATAGGCCCTAGGACTAGTACCAACCTATGAACAACTGTGTGCAGAGCTCATTGTTAATGGGGCCACCTATACTGAGCCAGAGGCTATAGTAAACCTGCTGGCTGACAAATTCAGCTCCAACTTTATCCTTCTCTCTCCCCCTCAACCTTCTCTTAGGAAATACCACCAAATATAACTCCCCCAACTATGACTATGGAAAAGGCCCTTAATGCTACGGTCAAGAACACTGCATTAATGGGCCCAGGCAATATCTCAGGATGCCTTCTAAATAGCATGAAACAGGACTTAACAGACCCTCAAGCATTGTTGACAAGCTCTCTGAGCTAGGCATAAACCCATATATAACTCACTGGATTGACGTCTGGCTTACAGACAGGAGCCAAGAAGTCAGGATTGGTGAGACCACCTCCAACAAGAGACCAGCCACCAACAGGTACCCCAGGGCTCTGTGCTGGGCCAACTCCTGTTTGGCATCTGATTTTTGGAAGTCAAGGGTAACGTTAAAGGTCTCTGGCTCACCAGGTTCACAGATGACTGTAAACTGGGAGCTATTACAGATTCAACACACTGAAGAAGGGGTTTCCAAAAAGCTTTTTGATTTGTGGATTTAATAAACTACATTTTCTTATTTTTGCTACTTGAACTCAGCGTGTCCACATTTGGGATTTTTGTTTGTGTTTTCTGCTGCTCTATATCTCAGCGGTTCACCTTTGTGCTGGTTTAATGCTTTTAGCTATTACAGATTCCTCCCAAGACAGAAAACATCTTGTAACTGGGTTTAACACAGACAAATGACTGGTGCCAAAGCCATGGCCTAAAACTCTATGCCCAAAAATGCATTAGAATGTCCTTGGGAAACTGTCAACCCAAGTTAATTACTCCATCAATATATCACCCTCAAGAGTCGACCCAGTAGTGAGGGATCTGAGACATATGTAGACAGCAGTCTGGCCTTTGACCAAAATGTAGCTAAGGTAATAAAAATTCATTTTTATGTCACCCAACTTATAGGTAAGGGTATGGCATCCAGGTCCAAAGAAGTCATAATGCCATTCTACTTGGCCCTTATCAGACCTACCATTTAATATGACACCCTTGGCATGTATCTAACCAGACACTTGCAACAGTTGGAATATCCACAAAGGTTTCTCACCAGAATTCAGGGAATGAATATCCTGTCCTACACTGACTGCCTAAAGGCTCTGTCTCTGTATTCAGTCTTCAACCGGCTGCTGACAGGGGAATCTTTGCTTGACTTAGAGGGCTTCCTCAGACCCATCCTTAATGTATCCGTTGCACATGCGCAAAACAAACAGCACAAGAAACAATAGATCCAGGGATATGAACTTCGCTTGTGACATAAGCAGACCATGCTGGAGACAGATGCATGTCTCAAAGGATCCCCGACTGTGGAACAGAATCCCCATCCATGTAAAATAGAGTTCACCTCTGACCCTATTCAAACAAAACCTTGATAACTGGATAGGAAATCATAAATTTACCTCCAGTCTGGCCCCCATGTGCCTAATGCAAATAAGAAAAGTATTATTCTAACACCCCCCCTACATATCCTTAGCTATCTGCCTGCTAACATGCCCCCCCCCATGATACTTGGGACCCAAATGGTTTGGGGTGCACTGCTAGGCTTGTAAGGGCCCTAGTGGTCATTAGCCTAGTAACATCCTATGAACAACTGGATATAGCAGCTTGAATCTCACACCTGTCCCTTGACATTCCATGATTGCTGGGATAAAGCTGCTTCTCTTCTGCCTTGTGTACAATGAATAATCATTTTCCCCAAGCACACTGTTGTCTCCAGTTGTTAATACTTTTCCTTTCTTTAACACATTTTTAATGAGCAACTCCTTCTGCTGTTGTGATTGCATCTTTACTAATATAGGTCTTGACGACTTTCTCATAGCCATGTTTGGAGCATAAAAACAATGAGCTCTCTCAATTAAATCCTGCAAAGGAACACCTCTACAATTGTTTACTTGTACTTTCACAAAATGAATAGTCTGTTCCTTCCAGTTTTTCTGGTACAGCAGAAAATCTCTGTTTTTTTTTTGCGTACTCTGTCTTCCTAGTCCAGCAGTTTCTGAAACAGCTCTTCCTGAGAAACCTCATGCTAGACAAGTATTTTTTTAATTTCATCCTCTGATTTTTGTAGTATTATCATTATCGCCTCACAGTAAGACGCTGTCCGGTTCGATTCTCAGCTAGAGCGTCTTCTGCGTGGAGATATGCGTGAATGGGCGTACCTTCGTTGAAGGGTGCGCATCAGGGCTGGTAACTCGGCACGTAAAAATCAACTACCAATCATTAGTGGACCAGAGTGGTGACCCCTAACCGGGAAAAGCCGAAAGACACAACAACAACAACATCAATTCATCTGAATAGTTATTTAAAACGTCTGTTTTCCCAGCCTTTTGTTATTTGAATTGATATATAGCTTCAGTGTTTCATTTATTTTTAACTCCCCAGAGTGCATTTCATTAATTTTCCCCTCTAAATTACTGAAAGGTACCTCCTGTGTCAAAGCTGAAACTTGAACAGCTTTTTGCTGGACATTGCAGGGTTCTTCCCAGATGGTGGTTTTCTCTTCATCTTTTCTGACTGATTTTCTCTCAGGTTCTCCAAATTATTCCTTTGCCAACATCTAGGCATTGTAATTACTTGCCAGTGACTGCATTTTACACAAAATGACAGTTTCACTGGCACGTTGTTCACAGTTTCTGTTTTCACACTGGGAGAGTTAAAAACCTATGGATCTGTTTGCAGCCATCTTGGATGTCCTCTTGAAACCATCAGTTGACCTAATAACATTAACTCCCTGTAGCAGTATATTGCAAGACCCAGGAACATATTACCTCTGGAACAATATGCTTTTTTTTTAAACTAGGTAAACGCACTAGGTGTAAGTGCCTCTTGTCAGGGGTGACCTGGAAACAGTGCCTGCTTAAGAATCATATAGTTCAAATGAAGCTGTGAGAATCAATCTCAAGACTACAGGATGGAGCCTGTAAACAGCTCATAGTCTTACTCCTCTGTGCTAACCTGCAACTCTCAAATAAGTCATACATCATGCTCCATACAGCTGACAGTTTCATCCCCTTTCCCCTCCCTTGAACATCATCCCATCTACTTGACCCCCACAGGCAGTGAAACCATATCATATTTTTATGTTTTGTTCTTTCGTCTAGTGTTTATGCTGCACACCCTAGTAATCTCTGTCAATTCAGCCTTTTCATTCATCTCATCAGGTTGGTACATCTCCTTTGTACAGTGTCTGCCAGTACTCTCTCCGTTTCTTAGTATAACCATCAGATAGGGACACTATTTTGTATGTGGCATTACTAGTGACTTTTACAGAGGGTTGGTTATGGCAGTATATTTTAATTCAACTTCATTAGTTGTACAGCTGAGATGTCCTTAACTACTGAACTTCTTTGGATGGCCTGGCATAACAGTAAATCATGATATTTGGGTTAAGACCTACTTCGTTTCATTTCAACAAAGTTTTTTTACTGGCAGTATCACTGTCCCTGTGGAGATGCACACAGCTATAAAAGCAGTGATACGCAGATACTTGATTAGGGTTGCAGGACACCCAGGAAGTCACAGCTTTCCTAAAGGAGGAGTTCTTGATTCAGCAAAACCAAGTGAATTTACACATCTCCCATGGATTTAAAAAGTGATGTTGGATAAAACTATTACCCCACTTACTCACCAGCTATATTACAGTTAAGGATACTTCATCTGAAGAGCACCTTTCCAGGTGATTATACTTCTAACGGCATATTTGTAAGTCATACATTTACTGTGTGAACATATGAACCACTTTACTTGATATCTCAAGATGAAACAACCACCTGGAATTCAAACTCCTTCTTTCATACTAACGTGTATTAACACATTTCAGTCATAGTATTCGGCTGCTGCTCTTACCAGCTTAAAAAGCTACAGAAAACCACTAAGTCAGAAATGAAAAACAGGGATAAAGCCTGGGAGCACTGGCACAAAACCAAAACCCCCACAGCTAGACAGAAATTCCTAGAACTACGCAATAGAGTCAAAAAGCTAATAAAACGGGACAAATTCCAATACTACCAGTCTGCCCTAGACTCCTCACAACATAGCCCCAAACAATTCTGGTCCTCCATAAACTCCATCCTCCACCCAGGTAAAGTCAGTACCCCTCCTCCTAACATCCCTCACTCCTCAGAAAATATTGCTACCTCATTCAACACACACTTCACCCAAACCATACTATCACTAGCTAAACAACACAACCCCCCCCTCCAACCCACACCTTCAAGTAGTAATCTCCCACTGCCTTCTCTTTTTCTCCTGTACCTACCTCCAACATAAAAAACTCTTAACTAAACTTAAACCCACCAAATTAGCAGCAGACAACCTCCCAAGTGAATACCTACAAATCGCAGCTGATGCTCTGGCCTACCCAGTATCCATCTTGATTAACTGATCTCTGTCAGAAAGTTACGTTCCCACATTGTGGAAAGTCTCACATATAATTCCCCTCCACAAAGGCGGACCCTCTGCAGAACTAACCAATTACCGCCCCATAGCTATTCTCTCTCCACTCTCCAAAATACTAGAGAGATGCATACACTCTCAGGTCTCACACTACCTCCTTACTAACAACCTCCTTCCAGTACTCAGCATGGTTTCCGACCAAACCATAGCACCACCACTGCCTTACTCTCCTTTACTAACACTATCCTTCAGCATAAAAACAATGGCATCTCTCCTCTGCTACTTTCCTAGACCTATCTAAAGCATTTGACATGGTCCCACACAAACAACTTATCTCTGTCCTCAATAACCTATCCTTCTCACAATCAGTCACCAACTGGTTTCAGAGTTACCTGTCTGACCGCCAACAATCCGTTGTATGGCAGAATGACATATCTCCCCAACTACCTGTCTCCATAGGGGTTCCCCAAGGATCCATCCTTGGACCCCTACTTTTCTCTGTTTACACCAATAATCTAGCCTCTGCCACCAAACATGGCACACTCATCCAATACGCAGATGACTCAACCATCATCTGCTCAGCCCAGTCCCTACCCAAACTGTAAAAAGTCACACAGGAAGCCTTTTCCTCTGTTGAAACATGGTTATCCAAAGCCCAATTAATACTCAACCCAAACAAAACTAAACTACTCATCTTCCAACCCACCAAACATACTCAAAACAACTCTCACTTTAACATCACAGCAAAAGACAACACCACTATATACCCAACTGAACACACCAAAGTGCTAGGAGTGGAAATAGACAATAAACTAAAATTTGACATGCACATATCCATGACCATAAAAAAAGTCCACAAAAAACTAGGAGCATTACACAGAAATAAACAATTTCTCACCAAAGCAGCAAAGATTTCAATAACAAATTCCCACCTTATCTCCACCCTACTTTATGCCTCTCCAGTATATACCAACCTAAGGCAATGTGATCTAAACAAGCTAGAGACCTGCTACAACAAAATCGCCAAATTCGCCACAGGGGCATCCTACCGTAGTCACCACTGTCTCTCACTTGCTGAACTGGGCTGGCTTGAACTCCCTCACCTCCTTCAGTGGTATCAACTCTCACTTGCCCACAAACTAGTAAACCATCCACTAAATGTCCCATCCCTCCAGAATCTACTCCAACCCTATCGCACCACCAGACCACTAAGATCCAGTAACAAAAATCACTTGCAGATCACTAAAGTCAATAACTCTGCTGGTGAAGCACTATTCTCTTGCGCCATAGCCAAATTATGGAACTCACTCCCACCCACAATTACCTCCGTACCATCATGCACCAACTTCAAAACTTTATTAAAAGTGCACCTAAAAACATGCTGGCTATGCCCTTGCAACTCCCACTCTAATATCATCCACCCCATCCAACCACTAGCTTTCTTTCACCTCCACTAACTACCTTGATGATAGCAAGCTCAGATGCTCATAAGCCTAGTACTTATTATACAGCAGGAACTTCTCATTGTTACATTTGTTAATGCCTGTTATGTACTTCACAGATAAAGATTCTAGTTGTCTACTGATGTACTATGTTCTTCATCTGTAAATATGTTGTAAGTAATTTCTATGTTAAATTGTTAATCGCTATGTAATCCGATGTAACTACTGTCTGTTTATTTTACTGTGGAGCTTTTCTCCCCGGGCCTCCGCTGAAAATGGACCCACGTCCAGTAGGACACTCTCGGTCAACAAATTTAAATAAATAAAAATATAAATAAATAAGTGAGTAACATCATTTGTTTTACCTGGCTGTGCACGAGGAACTTGTATAGTAAAACAAGGGAACTTAAATTCAAAAAAGACTGTTCATCTTTTCATCCATTCAAAGAAATGAAAAAAAATATCCTTCCAGTTAATAAGCAAGCCCTACATTGTTTGCTCACTGCAGTGCCTTTTGCTGAGATATCTCCTTTTAGGGTATTGCTTGTCTGTGAGACACAATTTCCTTTGTGATGCTTTACAGAATGACAGAATTACATTATTAGTACTTCTTTATAATTTTCACTATTTTGCTGTTTTAGACTGATTTACAGAATAACTATGGCAGGATTACTATGTTATGTTAATTATAGCTGATATGTTTTATATCTGTTGTATGTTTTCAAACTGAATGCATAAATGTATATATATTATGTCATCTTTCTGAGTCCTATATATACCATAGACAATGCTTATACATGTTCTTCATTTGTCTAAGCAAACACCTGTATGTTTTACCCCCAGTATCTTTGGATATATATTTTTGCCAATGACAGACTAACTTGTTAAAACTAAATTCTGCATCATACATATATGCCAATAACTTGTGCATTTTACAGGGAAAATTATCAAAATCATGAAAAGTATTTGTCTTTAAATGTTTTCTACCTCTAAGAGAAATATGGTACTACTTGTGGTTCTACCCACCCAGATACTGCAATTGCTTCCTCAAAGAAAGTAGTACATTTGTGGATAAGTATACTTGCCATCAGACAAGGTCTTTAAGAAGTCACTGCACTAGTTAAACTATTCTCCCTTATCGTATAGCAATAACCCACGCCTGGGTGTGGGTAATGCTAAATTTACCCACGGTTGGCGTGGTTTGGTCCCGAGGGCGAAGCCCGAGGGACCAAACAAAGCCAACCGTGGGTAAATTTAGCATTACCCACACCCAGAAGTGGGTTATTGCTATTATACCATGACATTATTTAAGAAAAGAAACTATTACTTTTCTTAAATAATGGCATAGTATAATGCCTGTTTACTGCCGTTCCGCAGATGTCTGGCATCCGCGGCAGTTCTGATGTACTGCGCCGCGCAGTATATCAGAGCTGTGGGCAAAGCAACGGAGAAAGCAAGATCTCCGTTGCTTTTTTTTTAGTGTTTCGCTATGTTAAATGAGTTTAACATAGCGACAGTTTAAAATAAGCAACGGAGATGTCCGTTGCTTATTTTAAAACTGTCTCGCTATGTTAAACTCATTTAACATAGCGAAACATTAAAAAAAAGCAACGGAGATCTTGCTTTCTCCGTAGCTTTTTTTTAAAACACCGTCTCGCTATGTTAAATGGTTTTTTTATTTTAAAGCTTATTTTAAAGCTGTCTCCCTATGTTAAACCCATTTAACATAGCGAGACAGTGTTTTAAAAAAACGTGTTATACTAATGGAAAAAAGTCCGGGCGACCGGACCTTTTTCCATTAGTATAACTCGATTTACAACGAGCACGCTGGCCAATCAGCGTGCACGTTTTTCGGCGGTCATGGTATAATACCTTATAACGGTGTTGCAGTGCATTAAATATTGCACAGCTTGTACCGTTAACCTTTTTCAGTCTAAGATCAATGGATTATAATATTGGCAAGTCCCTATGAAGATCCAAAGGAACTTGAGGAAAAGTCATGGGGAACAAACAGGCCAGTTTGCTGTGAAGGGGTTGGTAATCAGCAAGCAGCTAGTGCAAAACACATTAAACTCCCAACAAATACTTGTATATCCATCATAAAACCTTCTTAGAGTCTCAGCAGAGAAGCTCTCTACCATCTTAACTGCCATTTCAAGTTTTCTGTAGTCTGTGAACATTTTAATCTTGCTGTCCAGCTGCAGTTGAATATCTGCCACAAATATCCTTAAAAAAACAGTTCTGACTTCCAGCATGGTGCCTAGGAGATGAGCTTACTTTTTGGCTCCTTCCCCCAGGAACATTAAATTGTGCAATTTGATGGCATGTTCAGTCAAAGACTGGTAACAACTACAGGGGAAGGAGTGATGAGTAGCTAACATCCAAGTGGAAAAGTAAGTGCAAGAAAGCATCCCTAAAAGACATATGTACAAATGTCTAGACACGCACACAAGGCATGACAGTATTAATTTAAACTAGTGTCCACTGACGTCTACTTAGGCTAATGACCACAAGGGCTTTTTTAAGTCTATCCATGCTTCCCAAATCTCTGACAAGTTATTGTACCCTTGGTAAGTGTAAGCAGGGGCTTGTGAGATGAAGCATTTACAAGCAGCGGCCTGGGAGACGTACCAATTACAGGCTGCCTGTGTCCATTAGAGACATAGATGCCAAACCAGGGATGAACTTCCTGTTCCCCATCCAATTGTCAAAGTTACACTTGAATTGGGTTAGGGAGGAACTATGCTTCACATGGATAGGAAGCCTGTTCCCAGAGAAAGGGCAGACTTTGGGATACATACATATCTCTTCGGCAGGTCCTTTTTACATCACAGGCAAGGTTTAAGTCTTTAGAATGGGTAATTGTGGTGCTGTTTGTTTTGTGGACATGCAGGAGGTCCACTGGGGTGAGGTCTGACAATGCTTTGTATGCCAGGCATGGATCTTCCATCAATAGTCTGTAGGAGACAGAACACATGGATAGGGCCTTGAGGCAGTCTGTAGCAGACATGTTAGTTATGCCCTGTATTCTTTTAGTGAGGAACCTCTGTGGACATTCAAGTTGTTGGATGTGCCTGGTTACATACATACTAAAGGGGGCACGGTACTCGATGGAAGGTCTGATGAATGCCAAATACAGTAGAACAATGATCTCCTTGGACCTAGATGTCATACCTTTGTCTATAAGTTACACAACTTAAAATGATTTCCTCACTATTGTAAACACGATTGTCACAGGCAAAATTACTGTGTATGTTCCCAACATCCCTGACAACTGGGTCAAATCTTAGGGCTGTGTTCGCAATATGATAGTTACCAGAGGTGGATGACTTCCCGAAGGATACTGTTATGCATTTCTTGGCATTTAGTTTTAGTCCAAGGCTCTGACAGTAGTTATTTTTCTGTGCCAGCCCTTCCTGGAGAATATTTGTTTTGGTGGGGGTTTCTATGACTGCTCCTAATTTGCAATCATCAGCAAATTTACTCAACTAGAGGCTTGGGTCCTGTCTGTCAGCCAGCTGACATAAGGGTTTATACCCAAGCTCTTGAGTTTATCAACAATGTCCTAGTCAGATATTGTGTCAAATGCCTTGGCCAGGTTAAGGTAGGCAGTGTGAAACATTTTGCTCTCATCCATTGCTTTGGTGACCTTCTCAAAGAAGTCCACCAGGCTGAGTAAGCATGACCTTCCCTTAATAAAACCAGTAGGCAAGACCTTCCCCTAACAAAGCCAAACTGTGATGGGTCCAGTGTCTGTAGGTTGTTAATGTCCTTGTCCTTGATAATTCATTCCATGGCTTTGCATATCAGGATTGTTAAACTGATGGGTCTGTAGTTACCTGTGTCAGTTGGTGGTCTGCTCTTGTGGACGGGAATCATTGTTGCAGTCCTCCATTCACTTGGAATCCAGCCTGTTTTAAGGCTGTAGTTGATGAGTGCCTCAGTGGTCCTAATAGGTCATATTTTAGAGTGTTTAAGAAGGAAACTATGGATGTAGTCATGACTCATGGAGGTGATGTTCTTGCCTTTAGTGAGTGCTGCCAGCACCTAGAACCTGCCAATAGCTCGGGGAAGTACGCTGCAGGGTATTCTCCTGGTGGAACTGGGAAGGGGAGTGTGGGGTGAAGTTTGAGCTGAAATTAACAGCCAGCAGATTTGCTATGTCACCCTGATTGGTGTAAGTGGTACTCTTCAACACCAGTTCAGCACACAGTTGTGTGTTACATCTAAGATTCCTGACATAGCTGAAAGGTATTCTGACTGTTCTGAACTGTGAATCCAAAATGAAAACCTCTACAAAAACAAAAATAAACCAAGAAAAACTAAAATGTTCACGGTGTTTGAGCAGCAAACAGCAAATAAATTACTTCAACAGTACACATGAAACAGAAATTGTCTTCTGAATAAACTCACTGTAATCAAAGACTAAATCTTAAATCAAGTCCATTGTAGTAGCCACAAAAGGACACCAGCTATTATTACATTCTCATGCAAACAGAATATATTTTAAATCCACCAATGATGAAAGGTAATCCACCAGTGAATGATTCAAAGTCCATTAAAACAGAACTTCATTTTGGACTACTTCAAAACCTGCTATTTTTTTTAGCTCTCATCCATTTTTATACCCTATGGTTAATAAGACTTAAATAATCATTTCATGGTCTGTTGCTTCTTATAGGTATGCTAAACAATGTGTATAAACTGCTTAAATGAATTAATATAAAAATACGATATATGCATATATGAATATAAGTGACCAAATAATATTTTACAAAGTACCTCTTCCTCACTGTGTAATAAAAACTCCTAAAAGCACTTTAAAAAATATACTACAACAAAACTTATAAATGAGTAAATAAACCTCCTGGTGTTTCCAGACTCATCACAGAACTAACCAGGCCTGACCCTGCTTAGCTTCCAGAGTCAGCCCTTTCACAATGGTGGGGTTACAAGTACATTGTTTGAAAATGTATTCTTAAATTAAACATTCATGTTAAAAATCCAAAACTTTTGAAACAATAATCTCACAAATCAAAAAAAATAAACATTTTTTTAATAAAAAATTCATCATTATTGGAGAAATTTAAAAAATACTTCATAAATACAATTTTACAAGTGTTAGAACCATATTCAATAAGGCACTTAATATAACACTCCAAACAACTCTCATAAATCCAATATTTTATTTTTAACACCGGCATAATAGAAGTGTGCTCATTTAAACTGGACAAATGGTGGTGTTACATCTTAACTGCCACTCCAATTCTTTCCTTTCCAGATCCAGCTCCCACATACCACTCCTATTTTGCTTGTCAACTTTATCCATAAGGGATGATCAGGGCATTTAATTATGCATTGTTTTTTGACTGAAATTTCCTTACAGAGTTTTTGATTTGTTCTTGTGTTCCTAACAGGTGTTTGTGTCTAGTATCCCATCCCTCCTTAACTTTCACAATCACTTTGTTTTTTTATAAATCTATAGGGTATCTCCTTTCTGTGAACATTTCAAACAATTTAACCTCTGACTCAAAAAAACTAACATCTGACCACATTCTAGTGGCTCTCACTAACTGTCCTTTAAAATATTATTTTTAGTGTATTTCAGATGGCAGTTGTAAAAATCTAAATAACTGTTTGGAAATGTCTCCTTCCTGTGAATTTTAGATTCAGATTTTTGTGTCACAAGGTTCTTAGATAATGCCACATCCAAATAACTTATATTTAAGTCAGAATGTTTGTAGGTGAAACTAAAAAAGGAGGGTAATTCATTAATGTACTTTACAAATTCATCCCTGACTTCATTTGTTTCTTTCCATAAAATAAATATATCATCCAAAAAAAGTACCTGTCATAATATATTTCTTTTCCCATGCATACATAATGATATTGCATATGTTGGGGCACAGCTAGCTCCCACTGGCACTCCAGATGTCTACCTGAAATATTCGCCCTCAGCCCAGAAGTAATTACACTTTAAAATTATTTCCATCAAGTCACAAATAAAATCTGTCGCAACAGAATCTAATGTACTTAATTCATAAACTGTCTCCCAGAACATTTCCATTCCTTCTTCATGGGGGATAGAGGAAAACAAATCTACCACATCAACAGTAGTGAAACTACTAAAATCACTATAAAATTCTTGTCTCACTATGCTTAAAAAATGCCATGAATCATTCAGTATATATTCCATATTGCTTACACATTCCTTAAGCATCCTAACAATAAAAACTCCTAATGAATATGTCATTGAGTTATCTGCTGAGACTATTAACCTGTACGGTGGTTTCTCCATACTTTTATGTACTTTGGGGATTCCAAAAACTGTGGGTATTACTGTGTTTTCATTATGCAAAAAAAAAAAAAAAAAAGTTATGTACGTACCATAACATTCCATGTGTGTTGTCCATCTTGCCTTCATTCTTCACTGGTTGGGTTTGGAACCAATCCTCAGTTCCACTAGCTCATGGCTGTATCCTTATCCCATCATGCCCTAAGAAAGCTCCCCAGATCTTGTTTGCTGATATAACAATATGAAACAATAAAACTTACGCAAAATTCATAGAGCAATGAAGAGGGTTTGAGAACATCTGTTTCCAATTATGACCACTCTGTCTTCCAGGAGCCAGAGGCTGGGGGAAGGAGGGTGGGATGTAAGAACGAAGGTGAGATGGACAACACACATGGAACGTTATGGTGAGTACATAACTTCTTTATGTGATCTTACCCTATCTCACCTTCATTCTTCACTGGTTGGGACAGTGTCTCTAGCACCATATTTCTTGGGTGGCTCACGGGAGAATATTCTTCAGAATAGTGCACCCAAAGGAAGCCCTGTTCCTGGAGGCCAAATAGACTTTGTAATGAGTGGTCAAGGTATGAGGCCTCGCCCATGTTACTGCAGCACAAATAGTGTCAACTGGTAGTCTAGCCCGAAAGGCCGAAGAGGTTGCTATGGCTCTTGTAGAATGACCTTTGACTTTAAAGTGGTGATCTTTGTTGTGAGATTTGTAGGTAAAAGCAATACAGTGTGATAGTCATGTTGAGAGTGTAATTATTGACACAGGAGCACCTTTTGTAGAATCTGGAAATGAAACAAATAATTGGTCATATTTTCAAAATTCCTTAGTCCTATGTAAGCAGAAACATAATTGTCTATGTACATCCAGTTGGTGCAGCATATCTTCTTCCTTATTGCCATAGTTAGGGAAAAAGACTGGTAGTTATATGGATTGATTTAAATTAAACTTTGAGTATACTTTTGGTAGGAAAGATGGGTTTGTTCGAAGAGATACTCTGTCTTTATGGAAAAGCATGTAGAGGGGCTTTATAGATAATGCTTGAAGCTCTGAAACTCTTCTAGCAGAAGTGATGGCAATCAGGATAATTGCTTTCCATGTCAAAAACTTTAGATCACAGGATGATGCAGGTTTAACAGGGGGAGAATCAGACAGGATAAAACAAAGTTTAGGTCCCATGGTGCTGGAAGGGTCTTAATGGGTGGTCTTAATAAAATAGTGCCCTTCAGAAAAGTTTTACATAGTCTGTGAGACATCAGATTTGGGCCCAATTCACTTATATGAAAATTGGACATTGCTGCTAATTGAACTCAAATAGTAGCTTCATTAAATAGCTTTGTCAAAAACTCAAGAATGGAAACTATAGGTGCAGAAAAGGGATCAATGTTTTAATTTAATGCCCAGGAAGAAAATCTTTTCCATTTGCTCATGTATAATTTCCTCGTTGAAGCCTTATGAGATGAAATCAAGATATGTTTCGCAGATGAAGAAAGGTTAGGGAGCCTGGCTATGTTTGGAATTGGAGCAGCCAAACTGTCAATTCGAGGGTTTGAAGAGAGGGATGGGGCCTCCCTGACACAAGTCAGAAGGTCCGCAACTGGGTCCAGAACCCACGGCTCCTCCTGTAGATGAGGCCAAAGGAAGGGGAACCAGATTTGATGAGGCCAGTATGGAGCGACGAGTATCAAATTCCTTCCCAAAGAGCTGGCTTTCTGAAGAACTTTGGGTATCAACGGAAAGGGAGGGAAGGCATAGAGGAGACCCGAGGGCCAATCGTGTACAAGTGCATCCCTTGGTGACTCCCCTGGAGGGGGGGGGATAAGGGCAAAGTAGCGGCTGAATTTGGCATTCATGCATGTGGCAAAAAGGTCACAGCAAGGCTGGCCCCACCACTCATGAGGCATCAGAATCGTTCTGCTGAGTCTGTCTGCTATCACGCTGGATTTCCCTGGGATGTGCGTTGCTATCAGAAAGTGTTGGGAGGAGGTCGCCCACTGCCATACTCTAAGGGCCTCCTGGTAAAGGGGGTAAGATCTGGTTCCTCCTTGCTTGTTTATGTACCATACCACTGACATATTGTCTGTCTGTATTGAAATAGTTCCCAGTGGAAGAGAGTCCTGGAATGCTTTCAATGCTAGAAGCACCACTCTCATCTCTAGGACATTGATGTGCAAATGGGCGTCATGACCCTGCCAAGTGCCTTGGACTGTTCTTCTCAGATAATGTCCCCCCCACCCTCACCCTCTCTGGGAAGTGTCCGTGGTTACTGTGGCTAATGGCTGTGGAAGAACAAAGGGTCTACCTGATGTCACATGAGTGGAGTGAAGCTAGTAGCGAAGGTCTTTCCTGCAAGATTCCGTCACTGAAATTTGGTGGGACATGGGAAGTCCTTGCAAGGACCACTGAGTGAATAGTAGTCACTGCAGAATCCACATGTGCAGGCGTGCTAATGGAACTAAGTTTATTGCTGCTCCTATGGTTCCCAAAACTTTCAGGACTGTTCTTGCCTGTACTTTTTTCCTGGAAAGAAGATTTAAGACCTGTTGTCGCAGTACTTGAACTCTTTCTGGGGGAAGCTCTGCCATCATTTTTGTTGTATCTAGATCTGCTCATATAAAAACAATACATTGAGATGGCAACAAGGCAGAGTTTTCGTAATTTATCATGATTCCTAGATGAGAGCAGAGTAGCAGTGTGGTATCTCTTGCTCTTAGTAGTAGATGCTTGGTGGTGGCAGTTACGAGCCAGCCGTCTAGATACGGAAACACTCAAAATCCTAGATGTCTCAAGTGAGCCGTAACCACAGCCATACGCTTGGTGAACACCCTGGGGGCTGTAGTGAGATCAAATGGCAGAGCCAGAAATTGGTAGTGACTGGCTCCCTGCTGAAAGTGCAGATGATTCCTGGATGTCTTGTCCATTTTATGTGGTAGCACGCATCCTGGAGGTCGATAGAGCACATCCAATCGTCTTTTCTCAGAAAGGGAAATATCGACTGCAGTGTTACCATAAGGAATTTTGTTCTTACAGATTTGTTTAATCTGCTGAGATCCAGTATGGGTCTCCAGACCCCTGCTCTCTTTGGCAGTAAAAAGAACCTTAAGTTCTGGATCCTATTTGGTCTGTGGGGATTGTTTGAATGACTCTTTTGTCTAGCAACTTTTAAATTTCTGGAGTTGCCTGTTCCCTCTGACTGGGTGGAACATCTGGGATGTTCGTTATGTTTGGGATGGGAAAGGAAAATGATATAGAGTAGCCTCTGGATATGATACTTTGTATCCACTTGTCTTTTGTTATTTCTAGCCAGGCTTTTGGGTACAAAGATAAGCAATCCCTGACTGCCTCCAGAGAGGAACAGATGGGCCTCCTTTCAGGAGCGTTGAAAGGGTTTACCACGGAATGACTCCCTGTCACCCTGATTTTGTGGACCCCCTCTGCTATGTGGACAGCATCTCCCATTACTGCTTCTCTATCTTCCCCTGGGGGAAGAGTCACCAAGTGTGTCCTGAAAAACTCACTGGGATTTTCAGAACCACATTTTTCCTCCCTTTTAACCTTTTGGGTAAGGTCTAGAAGGTAGGGAAAACAGATTCCTACAGCAGAGAGAGTTTTTCCTTCTTGCTTGCAACTGGTTAGTGTGTCCTTAACTTTTGGCCCGAACAAGGACAAGTTATCAAAAGGGACATTAACAAAGGTAGATTTAAAGAGTTCCGCAAAGTCACACAAGCGCATCCAGGAATGTCTCTTTAGGAAAATTCCTGAACCCGCTGCTTTATTTGCTCCATCTGCTGCATAAGAAATGTATTTATTTATTTATTATTTATTTAAATTTGTTGACCGGAATGTCCGACTGGACGTAGGTCCATTTTCAGTGGAGGCCCGGGGAGAAAAGCTCCACAGTTAAAACAAACAGACAGTGTATACATTGGATTACATAGTGAATAACAATTTACATAGCAATTACTTAGAACATATTTACAGATGAAGAACATAGTACATCAGTAAACAACTAGAATCACTAATTGAAATTAACCTCATGGAGGAATTAATCACAGAGTTTAAGGTGAAGAGCCGAGAGGAAACCTTGTTTGATACCCCTGCAGCTATTGAACCTTGGAGAGTATCTCCTAGCTCCTTTAGGACATCTCTTTGTAGCCTAGCAAAGTGCATCAGATAAATCAGTGATCGGAGTACAAAAGTCACTGAAGAGAACATGCGCTTTCCATATCTGTCCATTGTTTGAGACACCTTGTTTGGCGGATGGCTACTGCCACTACCATAACATCTACTGGAACACTCTTGGTAAGAAAATCTTTGTCTGATGGAGCTGTAATAAACTTGTTTGGCCTCTGAGGAACAGGTTCCACTGAGTCTGGAGATTCCCAAACCTTTTGACTAATTCGATGAGCTTGTTGAAAGGCGATGACACCCAAGTGGTGGATAGGTGAGACCCAATGGCCTTCAGGTATACAGACTCGTCCTCAGACGGGTTGATGGACACCCAGCTACCTCTCTACTTAAGAATTTCCAGGATGTCAGCAAAGGAGACATCCTCAGAGGGCAACCGTGGGGAACCTTCTGACTCATCAAAGTCTGTATCAGAAGTGAGTGACTCCTCTGGGGAGTGTAAATACTTCCTCTTGCAAAGTCTCTTACAAAGGACCTCTTCAGAAGGGTATTCTGGAGAGGATTCAGAAGAGAGGGGTTCACCCAATGGGGCATCCTGAGGCCTAGGGTCTCCACATGTCTGTGGATGGTGTGGTGCTGAGACAGACGCTGGTGCCTTTGGGGGAAGAATGTCAGGACCCAAGAGTTGAGCTGTCTGTGGAGACAGCACTCTCATCACCTCAAAATCCCCCCGCCCTTAATCCGAGGAAATATCTGGCTCCAAAAAGTCAGAAAGCATCCCCAGAACCAAGGGGTCAACTCTTAGGCCGATGTAGGAGCCGGGCTCACCTGGGCCAAAGCTCAGATAGGGAAGTTCGGATCCGACAAGTGTCCAGTCCGACCCTCCTCCCCGGACCTGACCAAAGAGGGTCTGCCCCTAGACTTCTCGAGTTCAGAAGGAACCAAGGATGTCAGAACAGAAGTCGGGCCCAAAGATCCTAGGATAGGTCTCAGCACAGATGGTCCCACTACAATTGGTTCCAGACATTCCAGCTCTGAGGTCCCAGGTTGGCTCGGAGGAGGAATCAGTGTCGAAGGGGTAGTCTTGGTCGGTTCCGAATCCCTCTGAGTTGGAGTCAACAGAAGTATGGAAAGCGCCAGTGTCCTTAAAAGCCTCCATACCACACGATCCATGTCATCATCAGAAAGGCTCCTGGAGGACCAAGAGGAGGGAGCAGGAGATCTGGCTGGTTGCAGTAGAGGAGATCTCAAGGTCAGAGAAACCGGTTCAAATTCCGGGGACTGGCTCTGTAAATGAAACTTCATTGGCACCGACACAGAAGGAGCCGATGAAGGAGATTTTTTGGGCCCAGCAGTTTTTGGTTCCGGAGATGCTACTTTCATCAATTTCTAGCTGGCTCTGATTGACTAGAAGAAGGAGATGACCTCTTTCCCGACTTGTCTGACATTGAGGAAGGAGACCTGGCCAATTTTGAAGTGCCCTGGCCTTCTTCAAGCGCTTCAGAGAAGGGGGTCTTCAGTAAACCTCTCACAATAAGTTTATTTTTCCTCTCAAGCAGCACTCTATGGCTGAAGGAGTGACAAATGATGCAAGATTCTTGTAAATGAACTGCGCCAAGGCAGTATGCTCAAATAGTGCGACCATCAGTGATAGACATTTTCTGGCTACACTTTCCACATTTTGTCAACCCAGAGGGTCTAGATTTATTTATTTTATTTATTTATTTATTTATTTTTGTTAACCGGGAGTGTCCGACTGGATGTAGGTCCATTTTCAGCGGAGGCCCGGGGAGAAAAGCTCCACAGTTAAAATAAACAGACAGTAGTTACATTGGATTACATAGCGATTAACAATTTACTTACAACATATTTACAGATGAAGAACATAGTACATCAGTAGACAAGTAGAATCTTTATCTGTGAAGTATATAACAGACATTACAATAAGAAGTTCTTGGTGTAAAATAAATACTAGGCTTATGAGCATCTGAGCTTGCTATAATCAAGGTAGTGAGATTCCTTATGTTCCTTAGACATATTTAGTATACAACACTCAATAACAACAATAATAATAATAGTAATAACAACTGCTTAATAATATAGCGAAAAACCCAATGCTAGCATTATAATATATATATTTATTTTTAAAACAACAGGAAGAACTCCATAGAACAACCTTAGCTATTACAGCAGAAAAAAAGGGGTGGGGGTGGGGGGTGGCAGTTCTCTAACTTAAACAAAGCTGCCTAGTTATAAGGGGAAGGGGAGAAACAAGGTAGCCCTCTAACTCAAACAAGCTGATTCTTTAAGTTAGAAAGGGGAAAACAGAAGTAAATAATTCACTTTACAAGACTCTCTAACTCAAATAAGCTTGTATTTTATGTAAAATATACTGAAGGAAACAGGCTTGGAACAGTAAATTTAAGCTGGGATAGGGGAGGAAAACAAAGGCCTAGCAGTAAAACCAATGGCCAGAAGCAAAAAAACCACAAACAGTGAACACTCCAAACTAACTGAATATCTAATAAAACTCTAACAGCTAGATTTTGAAAGGCAAAGACAAATTATTTTTATAATAAGTAAAAGAATTTTCTTACTTAGCCAGAGCTAATATGGAAGCACCCGATCTTGTTTAGCGGCAAATGAGGTCTGGGGAGCTTTCGTAGGGCATGATGGGATAGGGATACAGCCATGAGCTAGTGGAAGTTCTCGAGCTTTTGTATAAGGCCGAGTCAGAACTGAGGATCGGTTCTGAACCCAACCAGTGAAGAATGAAGGTGAGATAGGACATCACATTATATATTTTCTCATTAATACTCCCTTGTAATAATGAGTCCTGTAAGAATAAATACATTTTCTTTTTGCTAAATTAACTTCATTAATGGAAACCCTTTTGTATGTCTGTGTGTCACTCATTCTGCTTATATAATCTAATTTGTCCACTAAAACGTGCCACCACCTTTGTCAGGTTTCATGATTCTTAGGTTTCCATTACTTCTAAGTAGCTTCATTAAATCATTTTCCTCCCTAGTTAGATTCTGGTATTTCTTTTTTTGATTTTTTAACACCTGATATATGTCATTGTTACATACCTTTTCCACAGTTGCCACTATGGGGAGTAGTGGGGGGTTACATATACTTTTTCTTTTTAATATATCTGCATTATTCTCAGTTTGAATTTAATTTCCATTACCCTTTTCTTTAAATAGAAGCTTTAGATTTAATTTTCTACTAAAAACTTTTAATCCTATTAAGCCATCAGCTGGGTCAATTCTCTTTTCAGGGCAAATTTCAAGCCTTTTTTAAATAAGTTAAAATAATTTTCTGTTATGTTTAGGTTAATGTAATTACATATTTTTTATCCCTCATATATGTGTATATATATATATATATATATATATATATATATATATATATATATATATACATATACACACACCACGCTGGTATGACCCTGACCTTGAGTAGCATACTACCTTTACCTAGAATGATACCACAATACAAAGACAAAATGATCAATTTCAACAATTGGCTAAGCTTCTGGTGTCATTCTAAGGGGATCCAGTGTCTGTCTGCCTGGGATGACATGATAGACAAGCCTCGCTGTTTTGCCAGAGATGGGTTGCACCTGTCACCCCTAGGTTTTCGAATACTGGCCAAGGCTCTTGCCGTCCCCATAGTGCCTTCTTTAGGCAAGGCTCAAAGGACAAACCAACCACCGTAACCAGCACAGGTAACCAAAAACTAAGGGTAATGCTACTCAACGCCAGAAGTCTCAACCTCAAAATGCACACACTCGAGGCTCTTCTCAGCATGGAGAAAATCGATGTTTGTGCAGTGACGGAAACCTGGTTCAAGGCTCAAGAGAGCACCCCAGCACTGCCAGGTTACAATTCAAATCATATCTTCTGGCCTCAGTTACCGGATCGCAGTACAAAGGGCGGAGATGTATCCATATTCATCAAGGATACCCATATCTCCAGATCCATGCGCAACTATCAGCAGGCAAAACCACATTTCAAGTCGTAGCCGGTTATAGATCACCCACCATGTCCCAAGATGCTCACTCTGCATTCCTTGAGACATTGGAAGATATAAAGGTCCTACCTAACACCATAATCTTGGGTGATTTCAACTACCCCGATTTAGACTGGGCAAACTACCAATGTTCCAACTCCTATGCTCAGCGATTCATAGAATTTATAAATTCAAATGCCCTTGAACAACTAGTATGTTCCCCCACTAGAGGGGACAACATATTGGATTTTATCATCACAAATATGGGCGCCCATTGTACCACACCCGTTATCACCCACTCCTTGGTCAGATCCGACCACAAACTGATAACCCTGGACATCCTCACTCCTCCACCTCCCCCAATCAAAGAAACCATAGTCAAAAACCTTTCCAAAGCAAACTTCAAACTACTTGCATCCGAAGTGGAAAGCTTCACTATTCCCTTGCAGAAGGATAATGATATCCAGGATGCGGAATCCTACACCAAGGAACTCTATATGCATCTTCAGGATTGCATGGACCATGCTATCCCAAATAAAACCAAGACTCCTTCCTCAAGCAAGAAGAAACCAGTCTGGTGGACCCCGGCCATAAGCAAACTTTACAATAAAAGGAGGAGACTTATACAAAAAAGGCCAAATCTCAAGTAGAAAAATCATCCCTGATTAGCATTAGTAAGAAATTGTGGGCCCTCATCAAGTCAACTAAAGCTAATTTTGAAAAGAAAGTTGCCAAGGATGCCAAGGATAACCATAAGGCCTTCTATGGCTACGTCAAAAACCTAAATGGCAATGCTCAGGTCTGTTCTGAGCTAGTAAAAAATGGAACAAAATACACTGACCCTTCTGACATTGCCAACATCTTGGCTGACAAGTTCAGTGCAAATCCCCCCCCCCCCCTCACCACCTACAGGGCCTATTACCATTCTAGGGGATTGTGCAAATCCAATTATTACTGATACGTTGGTTAACAAGGCTCTATCTAAAGCTAAAAACACTGCCTCCATGGGACCAGATGGTGTCCCAGGCTGTGTCATACGTGAGCTCCTAAAGGAATTAACCCCACATCTTAATACCCTGTTCAGTCTCAGCCTCTCCACAGGATATGTGCCCATAGTTTTTTTTTGTTTCAAACAGACAAAAAGATACAGTAACAAACAGTAAATGCTGTAAATCGGCTAGCGCACTTGAGTGTGTTAGCCTAACAGTTAAATTAAGCAGAAAACAAACTTTTTAAAGTGCAAACAGTTCAGAAGCAAACACAAATACAGTAGATCAACTTGCAGAGCTAGTTTAGTAATATAAAAATGCTTTTAGGCGTAATACAGTCAAAATACAGCAGTCAAAAAAAGAAAGCCAGAAAAATACTTATAAATCAAAGGAAAGTCACTCTTTCACTCTCTGCTGCTTGTAGAACTCTGCAGGACACCATGAGGAGCTGTGCTGAGTCGTATACGGCAGTGGTGGTCCTGCTACACAAGGGTGGGGCCACAACTGACCCTGGGAACTCCCGACCAATAAGCCTGACCAGTCTGATCTATAAGGCTATGGAGCGAATCATTATGGAACTCATAAATGGAGTGATTGGGAACCTCCAGTCACTGGACCCCACACAGATCGGCTTCGTCAAGGGCAGATCATGCCTCCTGAACCTGGTGGATTTCTTTGAGACAGTTACTCAGGCTATAGATAAGGGAAAGGAGGTACACACAGTTTGTTTTCTGCTTAATTTAACTGTTAGGCTAACACACTCAAGTACGCTAGCCGATTTAAAGCATTTACTGTTTGTTACTGTATCTTTTTGTCTGTTTGAAACAAAAAAAATATATATATCCTTGTTTTCCCACCTTTACTGAACTAGAATAGTCCAGTCTTCAGATTTTGCTGATCTCTGGGCTGTGTCATAGTTCTTGTGTTGTCCATATCCTTATTTGGATAGGAGGAAGCTTCTTTGTTCACCAGTGGGAGTGGGGAGCACTGAGCAGCCTATCTGTCCCTAAAGGAGTGGTTCCAGCCCAGCAACTTGTAGTTTATTGGCCGTTTTGGGCCATTTCCTACCTCTTTTCAACCGCCTGCTATAAAGCCCGCTTTAGCGCGCTTTTGAGCTTGTATACGACTCAGCACAGCTCCTCATGGTGTCCTGCAGAGTTCTACAAGCAGCAAAGAGTGAAAGAGTGACTTTCCTTTGATTTATAAGTATTTTTCTGGCTTTCTTTTTTTGACTGCTGTATTTCGCCTAAAAGCATTTTTATATTACTAAACTAGCTCTGCAAGTTGATCTACTGTATTTGTGTTTGCTTCTGAACTGTTTGCGCTTTAAAAAATTTGTTTTCTGCTTAATTTAACTGTTAGGCTAACACACTCAAGTGCGCTAGCCGATTTACAGCATTTACTGTTTGTTACTGTATCTTTTTGTCTGTTTGAAACAAAAAAAAAAAAAATCCTTGTTTTCCCGCCTTTACTGAACTAGAATAGTCCAGTCTTCAGATTTTGCTGATCTCTGGGCTGTGTCATAGTTCCTGTGTTGTCCATATCCTTATTTGGATAGGAGGAAGCTTCTTTGTTCACCAGTGGGTGTGGGGAGCACTGAGCAGCCTATTTGTCCCTAAAGGAGTGGTTCCAGCCCAGCAACTTGTAGTTTATTGGCCGTTTTGGGCCATTTCCTAACTCTTTTCAACCCCCTGCTATAAAGCCCGCTTTAGCTCGCTTTTGAGCTTGTATACGACTCAGCACAGCTCCTCGTGGTGTCCTGCAGAGTTCTACAAGCAGCAGAGAGTGAAAGAGTGACTTTCCTTTGATTTATAAGTATTTTTCTGGCTTTCTTTTTTTGACTGCTGTATTTCGCCTAAAAGCATTTTTATATTACTAAACTAGCTCTGCAAGTTGATCTACTGTATTTGTGTTTGCTTCTGAACTGTTTGCACTTTAAAAAGTTTGTTTTCTGCTTAATTTAACTGTTAGGCTAACACACTCAAGTGCGCTAGCCGATTTAAAGCATTTACTGTTTGTTACTGTATCTTTTTGTCTGTTTGAAACAAAAAAAAAACAAAACAAAAAAAAAAATATCCTTGTTTTCCCGCCTTTACTGAACTAGAATAGTCCAGTCTTCAGATTTTGCTGATCTCTGGGCTGTGTCATAGTTCCTGTGTTGTCCATATCCTTATTTGGATAGGAGGAAGCTTCTTTGTTCACCAGTGAGAGTGGGGAGCACTGAGCAGCCTATCTGTCCCTAAAGGAGTGGTTCCAGCCCAGCAACTTGTAGTTTATTGGCCGTTTTGGGCCATTTCCTACCTCTTTTCAACCCCCTGCTATAAAGCCCGCTTTAGCACGCTTTTGCGAGAAGTTGCTCATAGAGCAGCATCGGGCAACGCCAGTTAATCAAGTTTAAACTATTTCTGGCTCCGCAAAGTCTGCTCTTCAATTTTTCCCTTAGAACTGCTCTACTTGCAATCTAAACAGTCTATTCTCTATCTGAAAAGCCCAGCACTTGCTCCTAAAGCATTTTTATACAGATAAAGCACTCTAAAACAAAAAGGAAGTACTTCATTCACCTAAATCCCCCTGAGAACCCATTTCCCTATAGGTCCTTTCTGACTCAGTTACACAGCAATCCTATACACTATTCTAGCATGTCGAAGGGTCAGTTGCTGGCGTCCTCTCATGTTCAGCTGGTGAATCTGGGAATCTTGAGGCTATGTTACAACTGCCTCATGTACACAGACAACCCTCTCCTCCTCCCAACAAATACAAATATATGTGAGAGATGCAACTATATAGCCAAACTGGAGGCTGAGCTCTCTCAACTCAGTACTGGCAAAACCAGTCAGGAGGAGAAGGTAACCACACACCCCACAATCCCAGCGTCACATAGGCCTATCACAACTGCAAACCAAACACATAAACACACAAAAACATACTCGGAGGCTCTAATTAAAAATCTACCAAATCAACAGAGGCCTCCAAAGCAGACACCTCAGCGACCACTACCTCAAGACATAGCACATGCAACACATAGTTCACAAAGTCAGTGTGCTAAACAGTCACAGCCCTTAAGGCTAAACAACATGCCAGATACACTTGTAATAGGTGACTCCATAGTCAGACACACTGACGTCCTGCTCACCAGACTGAACAAGGAAAAGGTTACAGTAAGCTGCCTGTCGGGTGCTAGAATCCGCCACATAACACACGCACTCAGGTCACTCCAAAGCAAGTACAAATATGACTCAGTCATTGTCCATGCCAGTGTGAATGACCTAAGACGTACCTCCCTGGACTACATGAAAAGAGACATAGAGGAGCTCTCTGATTATGTAGCCCAGGCCGGTATGACCCTGACCCTGAGCAGCATCTTACCCTCACCAAGAATGATGCCACAGTACAGAGACAAAATGATCAGCTTTAACAATTGGCTTAATTACTGGTGTCATTCTAAGGGGATCCAATATCTGTCCGCTTGGGATGACATGCTTGACAAGCCACGCTGCTTCGCAAGGGACAGCTTGCACCTGTCACCCCTGGGCTTCCGGATATTGGCCAAGGCTCTTGCCACCCCCATAGTGCCTTTTTTAGGCAAGGCTCAAAAGACAAACCCACCTCCCTAGAAAACACAAGTGAAAAAAAAACTAAGGGTAATGCTGCTCAATGCCAGAAGTCTAAACCTCAAGATGCATGCTCTCGAAGCCCTCCTCAGTATGGAGAACATCGATGTCTGTGCAGTGACTGAAACCTGGTTCAAGGCTCCTGAGAGCACCCCAGCACTACCAGGTTATACCTCATATCATTCTTTCCGTCCCCAAAACTTGGATGGACCGAACCACAAAAGGAGGGGGAGTATCCATATTCATCAAAGATACCCACACCTTCAGGTTAGTGGCAACGCACGAAGCATCGGAGACCATCCAGGTGCGATTAACCATAGGCAAAACTGCCCTACAGTTTGTAGCATGCTACAGACCACCATCTCAAACTCAGGAACCCCACTCAGCCTTCCTGAAGACACTGGAGAGTATGAATGTCTCTCCAAATGCCATCATATTGGGAGACTTCAACTACCCAAACATAGACTGGGAACATTACTCAAGCCCCAACACCCTAGCCCAAAGGTTCCTAGAATTCATAAACTCAAATGCGATGGAACAACTAGTCACCACTCCCACAAGAGGAGATAATATACTAGACCTGATCATCACAAACATGGGGACAAAATGCTCCACACCGGAAGTATACCCCTCATTGGTGAGATCAGACCATAAATTAATCTCACTGGAAATCTACATCCCACCCCCACCCCCTGCACAGAAGACCACAGTGAAAAATTTCTCAAAAGCCGACTTCACACTTCTTAAGACTGAAGTGGTATCTTTCAAGGCCCCTGGGCCAGTGGAAATCACAACCCACACCGCTGAATCCTTTAAAAATACCTTCTATGGACACCTTCAAGAATGCATGGATCATGCAATCCCTAATAAAACCAAGACCCATTCCCACAAAGGCAGGCGTCCTGTCTGGTGGACCCCAGCCATTAACAAACTTTACAACAGGAGGAGGAAGCTACTACATGACAGAGCAAAATCCCCAAAAGGGAAGGCATCTCTGATCAGTACTAGCAAAAAACTTCGATTACTCATAAAATCATCCAAGGCCAACTTTGAGAGAAAAATCGCAAAAGACACAAGAGACAATCACAAGGCCTTTTTTAGCTATGTTAGAAACCTGGGTGGAAACTCCCAGATATGCTCAGAGTTAGTCCAAAATGACTCAAAATAAACTGAACCCACAGATATTGCCAACATTCTGGCAGACAGGTTCAGTGCAAATTTCTCTGCCCCCTCCCCCCCAAAAGGAGAAATATCTATCCCAACAGAGTGTAGCCTCCCTAACATCTCAGATGCCCAGGTGAGAGCCGCCCTCTCCAAAGCTAAAAACACAGCATCAATGGGACTGGACGGTGTCCCGGGCTGCGTGCTACATGAACTCCAAGAGGAACTAAACCCGCACATAAGGCTGCTGTTTAATCTTAGCCTTACTACAGGATCTGTACCCAAAGAGTGGCGTACAGCAACAGTGGTCCCACTCCACAAAGGAGGTGCTTCTACGGACCCTGGAAATTACCGCCCCATAAGCTTGACGAGCCTGGTCTGCAAAGCTATGGAAAGGATCATTATGGAACTCATAAACAAAGACATTGGGGACCTACAGACATTGGATCCTACCCAATTTGGCTTTGTCAAAGGCAGATCCTGCCTTTTGAACCTAGTCGACGTTTTTGAAACGGTCACTAAGGCTATTGATGAGGGTAAGGCAGTTCACACAGCCTACCTTGATCTTGCAAAAGCCTTCGACACAATACCCCACTCGGGCATCATTGACAAACTCACCAGCTTAAATGTAAACCCATATGTCACAAGATGGGTTGCAAACTGGCTCAAGGACAGAACCCACAAGATCAAAATTGCTGGAGCCATGTCAGACTCTAAGCCAGTCACAAGCGGTGTACCACAGGGCTCAGTCCTGGGACCCCTCTTGTTCGGCATTTATTTTTCCGAGGTGCAAGCAAACATAGGCGGATTGTGGCTGACAAAGTTCGCAGATGACTGCAAACTGGGTGCCATAATTGATACTCCAGCGGACACAAGCATCCTTCAGAAAGGCCTCATAGAAACGGATAATTGGTGCCAGAGCCATGGCCTTAAACTGAACACCAAAAAATGTATAGTCATACCCTTTGGGAAAAACAAGGTACCCACAAATTACCACATAGGTGGTAATCCATTAAGTATGGAAGAGGTAATCAGGGACCTAGGGACCCAAGTCGACAGTAACCTCTCATTTGACACTCACATTGCCAAGGTAGTTAGGAAGATCTTCTATATTGCCCACCTTATCATGAAGGGATTCAGATCTAGATCAAGAGAGGTCATTGTGCCCCTGTACTCTTCTCTTATCAGGCCCATGATTGAGTACAATGCCCCATTTGGGATGTATCTTACCCGACACCTGCAGCAGTTAGAAAGACCCCAAAAGTTCCTCACCAAGCGGATAAAGGGTCTCAAACATATGTCATATGCTGCCCGGCTGAAGAAACTCCAGCTCTATTCAGTCGCATACCGCCTACTCAGAGGTGATCTATGCCTGACGTACAAGGCCATATCCAATCCGGAATTAATGGACATGCTCCACCTCAGAAAATCCAAATCCATCAGAGCCACGAAAGCAAGAGATTTGAACCTCAACACAGAAATAAATAGGACGTGCTGGAGGGACAGATTCATAACCCAGAGACTCCCTACACTCTGGAACAGAATCCCAGTCCATGTTAGGCAGAGCCCCTCACTAACTCTCTTCAAGAGAAATCTTGACGAGTGGATGGGAGATCGTAGGTTTACCCCAGGGGTCATCTCTGTGTCACTACTAGACAGAGGCACAGTAAACTAAACCCTAAATGGGCATAGTATTCTCATCCCAAGGGGTGGCGAAAGCCACACACACTCTGGCTAGGCTTATAAATGCTCTAGGGCAGATAGCCTAGTATGAATCTATGAACCTATAACCTTGACCTTGCTAAAGCATTTGACACCATTCCCCATTCAGGTATTACGGATAAGCTTACCAGCCTGGGCATAAACCCTTACATCACAAGATGGATCGCAAACTGGCTCTCAGACAGATCCCATAAAGTAAGAGTAGCGGGATCTATGTCTGAATCCAGACCAGTAAGGAGTGGTGTGCCTCAGGGCTCTGTCCTGGGGCCCCTCCTGTTTGGCATATACTTCTCAGAAGTACAGGCAAGCACGGAAGGGCTGTGGCTGACTGGTGCTATAATAAGAGTCTCCGACCAACATGGAGATCCTCCAGAAGGGCCTAAATGAGACTGATGCATGGTGTCAAAGCTATGGTCTCAAGCTAAATGCAAAAAAATGCGTAGTAATCCCCTTTGGAAAAAACAGAGTACCCGCAAACTACAACATAGGAGGTAATCCCCTGAAATCTGAAGAAGAAATAAGGGATCTAGGGACCCAAGTAGATAGTCAGCTTTCCTTTGATAACCATGTTGCCAAAGTGGTTAGAAAATCATTCTATGTGACCCATCTGATCAGGAAAGGGTTCGCATCAAGATCTAAGGATGTAATGGTGCCCCTCTACTCTTTCCTCATCAGACCCATTATTGAGTACAATGCACCAATTGGAATGTACCTGGCTAGACATCTCCAGCAGCTGGAGAGAATACAAAGGTACCTAACCAAGAGGATTACTGGCCTCAAACAGTTGCCCTATGCAGCATGATTGAAAAAGCTAAGACTGTTCTCTGTTGCATACCGCTTTCTCAGAGGCGATCTCTGTCTAACGTACAGAGCCATGTCCAACCCAGAATAGTTGAACATGCTCCATCTTAGCAAAACCAAATCTACTCGAGCTACACGCTCTAGGGATATAAACCTCAACACAACAATAAACAGAACATGCTGGAGGGATAGATTCCCTTCGCAGAGACTTCCCTTACTATGGAACAGGGTCCCGATCTACATAAGACAGAGCCCCTCACTATCACTCTTCAAGAGGAACCTTGATGAGTGGATGGGTAACAGAAAGTTCACACCAGGGATCACACCAACAGCACTACTAGATAGGGGCCAAGGATACTAGCTGCTAGTACAAGGGTCTAGGGAACTACTAAAGGAGTGGTGAATACCGCACAACGTGGCTGGGCTAATATATGCTTTCGGGCAGATAGCCCAGTACCAACCTATGAACCTACATATATATATATATATATATATATATATATATATATATATATATATATATATATATATATATATAAATATATATACATATACACCACCCCATTCTCTGATGTCTTAATTTTATAACTCCCATTGTTCATCTTTTCCATTGCTGCACATTGCTCCTTCTCTTCACCCTCCCTCTGCCTTTCTGATATAACCATTGTTGATTGGGGTGGGGTGGGGTGGGGGGCGGTCTCTAAAAAAACAGTTTGTCTTTTTTATTTTCTAGTCTTTCAGTTCTCCTAAGGGGAGGATATGCTTGTTCATATGCATCTGACCCCTGGTTATTAATTTCCTCAGATTCATTAAATCCCACAATTTCATCAGTGTCATATCTAACTACATTACTTCTGGTATTCCCCTTTTTAAAATGTGTACTTTCCCCTCTATTCCCTTGTCTTAATTCATTCTGTTCATGTTTCTTTACTTCTCTGACCTCTCTTTTGTAAAGGTAATGGATACCCTGTTTTATTCTGGTAGTCAAACTAGTCCCTTAATAATTTCTTTTGCTTTCTTTCTAAGTTAATTTTAACTTGATGTTCAGCCTTATCAAATACTTTTTCATACCTCTCTACATTAAATTCGAATAATAAATCACTTATTTCAGATTTCAAAACTTGAACTTCTTCCAATAATTCAGTAATCTCACACTATTAAAAGTAACAAAACACTGCATCAGCTCTAGGCTGTGCCTATCAAACATCTCATTTAATTAATTAAATTCCATTTCAGTTATAAACAATCCAGTGGGGTAATTATAAGACCTAAGGTGTTTTGGTACCCTTTTAGCTTTCAAACTTTCATTTAAAAAGCAGTTATCACACTGTAAATTTCGTACCTTTAACAATTTATTTTCTAGTTCCATCATCATTTTATTCAGTGTCAAAGGTGGATAAGGTGTAGTCTCAGTATTCAAAGTCAATTCCTTAGTAAACCATTCTCTAAATTTACTGTTTTTGTCTTTTTTTGTCCATATTTCCATTTGTTTGAGTCTCAAAGCTGTTCTTACTTCCAGAAGCATTTCCTACAAGTCTTGAATGGCTTGTATGCACCCCTGGATCGTTCCATTGCAATTCTAAGTTTTGGGGTGCTCATTTACCCTCAAAACCTCCACCATAATGTTTTTCCGTTGCATTTCACTCTGTAAATGATGTAGTACGTCTTGTATTTGTGTCATTTGTTGAGTTAATAAATTCACAAACTGAGTTAAGTTTCCCATGTCATTCTGATAATCCAAAATATTTACAGTATGAGCAGCAGCACCCTCCTGGGGCACACAACACACTCCTGGACTGTTATTTACTGCTATTACTGCTCCCACTGTGTTCTCAATAGTACAAAAATGTGAATCCAAATGGAAACCCCCCCACGAAAACAAAAATAAACCAATAAAAACTAAAAACAGTTCACGGTGTTTGAGCAGCAAAAAGCAAATAAATTACTTCAACAGTACATATGAAACAGAAATAGTCTTCTAAATAAACTCACTGTAATCCAAGACTGAATCTTAAATCAAGTCAAATGTAGTAGCCACAAGACACCAGCTATTATTACATTCCCATACAGCCAGAATATGTTTTAAGTCCACCAATGATGAAAGTAAATCTACCAATGAATGATCCAAAGTCTATTAAAACAGAACTTTATTATTACCACCACCAAAGAATAAAATGAGAGCAGGTCTAGCGCTTTTGCCCTAACAAAACATTTGGACTTCTACAGAACCTGCTACCTTTTAGCTCTCATCCATTTTTATACCCTATGGTTAATAATAATTAATTAAATAATCATTTCTTAAAGGTATATTAAACAATGTGCATAAACTGCTTAAATGAATTAATGCAGAAATAAAAATACAACAATATATGCATATATGAATATAAGTGACCAAATACTACTTTACACTACTTCCTCACTGTGTAATAAAAGCTCCTAAAAGCACTTGAAAACAATATACTACAACAAAACTTATAAATGAGTAAATAAAACTCTTGGTGTTGCCAGGTGGTCACCCATCCAAGAATTAGCCAGGCTGGACCATGCTTATCTTCAAAAGTCAGCCCTTTCAAGAATGGTGTGGTTACAAGTACACTGTTTGAAAATGTGTTCTTAAATTAAACATTCATGTTAAGAATCCAAAACTTTAGAAACAATAATCTTATGAATCTAGAAAAACTATTATTTTTTATAACAAATTTATCATTATTGGAGAAATTTAAAAAAGACTTCATAAATACATTTTTACAAATGTTAGAATCATATTCAATAAGGCACATAATGTAACACTCCAAACAATTCTCATAAATCCAATACTTTTATTTTTAACACAGGCATAATAGAAGTGTGTTCATTTAATCCTTGAAAAACGGTGGTGTTACATCTTAACTGCCACTCCAATTCTTTCCTTTCCAGATCCAGTTCCCACATACCACTCTTATTTTGCTTGTCAACTTTATCTGAAATCCCAAACTTAAAACCTCAGTACTTGTCGCAATTTAATATGTGCCTGTAAAGTGCATTGCTTTGATTTTTGGTTTTAATTGTGTTTAAGTGCTCATAAATTCTCTTTTTAAAGGCTCTTTCTGTTTTCCCAGTGTAGTAACTATCACATTGGGTACATATTGCAATGTAGACTGCCCCTGATGTGTTACAATTTCCAACCCTTAATCTCAAAATCATGTCCAGTGATGTTAAATGTAACTGATTCTGTTCTAAAATATAAGGGCAGAAATTACACATCCCATGCTTTCTGGTGTCTTTGTTAAGATAATCAAAACCAAATTTTACTGAGTGCCCAAACCAAAATTTCAAATTGTGGACTGTTTTATTCACAAATAATGGCTTGTCTCCTATAATACTATATATCTCATCATAAATTGTGAACATAGCCCAATTTCTAGTAATAAGATTCCTGACATAGCTGAAGAAGTTCTTCTGACTGTTCTTAGCCTGTGAGGCTATCCTGACCTCACAGATGGCCTTGTTGGACATTTAATTACACCTCTTAGATACAGTTTAGTTGTATAACAGAACACTTGTCTTTAAGAGAGTTGATTTTCCTGATCTTGGCCATGAATTTTCTTCTTTTATTATATTCCCTATTTAGGTGAAGAGTGCACCAGTGTGGTTTGTTTTTAGTATTTGTTTTCTTTTTTTTGGTTGGTACAGCAGCCTCCATGTGGTCATTCACACATTTGTACAGTGACTCTGTGAATAATTCTGCATAGGTAGCTGTGGTCTCAGGGGTGGGAGGAGCTTTGAATTTTGACAGATTGTTACTTAATAGGATACACTTTGGCTTTGAATGGTTCCTAACTGCTACATATTTAGCTGGATTTTCTGGGTTGATTTTTACTTCAAATGAGACAGCTTTGTGATCTAACTTTACTACTGAGGACATGACACGGGACTCCCATGTTGATGAGCATCAGATTCAGTATGTTTGATCCTCTGGTTGGAGCATGCACCATCTGTTCCAGGGTGTTTATGTTAATAAGTTAATAAAGTCCAGGAAGCATTGTGCCTGTGAATTTGAGGCAGTGTACATTTACAAGTCTACAGAGGGGTAGTTAAAGTCAACCATGATGGTGAGCGCCTCTAGTAGGTTTAGGTAAGAGTTGAGAGACTCTAGGGACATAGATGGTGACCTGTAGCTAGCCATGATTTGTTGGGGGACCTTTCCTATGGTGATCTGCATGTGGATGATCTCCATGGTATTATCCTGTTTAACCAAACCATAGGTATGTTTGCTGCTAAAATAAACTGAAACACCTCCACCTCTGGCTACAGTCTGTGCTGTTGTTGGTCTTAACGTGTGGAAGGCACTGTAGACTTGCACCGCTGGTGTACTTTCTATGGCTTTAAACAAAGTCTTGGTCATGGCATAGTTGTCTATATTCTCCAGAATGAGGAGGGCTTGAAGGGTGTGGAGTTTTTTGTTTAGCCTATGTGCACTGAGCAGTAACACCTTAAAGTTGCTTGTAGACTTTTCCACTATGTTGGTAGTTTTGTCTTTTTGGCATTTCATAAAAAAAATGCTCTAATGGGGTAGATAAAGTTTTAGCCAATATCTGAAATCCTGGGGGACAGGTGCAACACACCCTTGGTAAAGCAGTGTGGCCTTTTGACCATGTTCTCCCATGCTAACAGATACTGGATCCCCTAGAATGGCACCAGAAACTAAGTCAGTTATTAAAATCAATCACTTTATATTCATATTGTGGCATCATCCTTGGTGAAGGTAGAATGCTGCTCAATGCAAGGCTCTTACCTATCTGTGACATAGTTATTCTTTGAGATCCAATTTGTCTCTTTTCATATAGTCCAGTGAGGTATGTCTCAGGTCATTTACACCCACATGGACTATAACAGAATCATATTGGTACATGGGGTGCAGTAACGTGAGAGTGTGTGTGATATTATGGATCCTGGCTCCAGATAAGAAACTAACCATTATCTTCTCCTTGCCCAACTAGGTGAGTGGGGGTATCTGTGTGTAGCACAATGGAGTAGAATGAATTAGGTAAAGTGTATGCTTGCCTTGTATGCATTGCACTTGGGGGAAATTTAGGTGTAGGCTTGTGTGAAATGTTAGATGTTGTTTTGGTGAGTGCTTTAGTGATTGCTGAGAAGCAGCGCTGGCATTAGGTGGCTTTGGAGGTATTTGAGATTTGGGAAGGTTTCTTTTGAGCATCTCAGCATACAGCAATCTGTGTATGTGGTGAAAGGTGTATATGAGGGATGTCTCGTGGCTATTCCTGATAACCTTGTTTATATGCAAGATGTTTGCCTCCAAGAAAGCACTGTACTTGCATCTCTCGCATATTTTTATGATTACATGGTTGTTTGAGAAAATGAGACAACTGCTACATTGCCTTAGGATGCCCAAACCTACTAAGCTAGCCAAAGAGACATTTGGAAATTGCATATCCATGTTGTCTGGTCTTGCAATAGGATTTGCTGTTTAGGATTAAGGACTGGATTTTAACAGGGGTCTCCTAGGGCAGTTTCTGGCCTTAACAGCAGGATGTTATATAATGCTAGAATATGGTAGTGCTATTTGATACACAAGTTAGCTGCTCTAAGCTTATTTCTGCACAATGCCACACTGTTTAACAGTTTTCAGATCTAATTCCAACTTTATATGTACATTTTATGGTCTAGACTTTTGCTACTATATAGGGCATTACTTTTTTTGAACACCTTTATTGAATTATCACTTGTGACATAGGTACAAATTTACATTTATATAAAAGTAATCAAACTGTATTAACAAGTTCACGTTTACAAACATTATACTTCATATATATTGCTATATATCTTATAACCTATGCAACATTCCATAAATTATTCAATTCCTGCTCTTTTTTTTAAACAAGAAACATCTTTATTAAACCAACACTTACAACATAGGTAATCATACATAATTAAATGAAAACAAACCACACCAAAACAATCTTAGTTGCAAGCATTTTACATCACAAACCATAATGACACACTTCCAGTTGCAAACATTATACATCACTTATAATCTACCCAATCATTTTCAGTCAAATATTACATAGCTCATTTAGGATCTACCTTCTTTTAAACCTCATTCTTCCCCTTTATGTATTGTTCCCACAATTCCCATGTTTTTCTTATGTAGTTTGCTCATACCCTTTTCTAAAGATCTCAATTCCAGTTGTTTTATCTCTGTTACTATATTCACTACTTCTAGTATGGCTGGATTAGACTTTGATTTCCATTTTCTAGCAATTGTTTTTTGGCAGACTCCATAATTAGACACAGCAAGGCCTTACCATGTCTAGGCAATTTCGATTTTGTATCGTAGCTCAGAAAAATCATCTCTCTCATCACACCAATCTACCCAGCCAGCATCTCTGACAGTGCACCCCCCCCCCCAGGTAAATCTTAAAGTCCACCAACTCACTGTACTCCCAGAAAATATGTTTCCAATTACCTCTTTCTTCCCCGTCACACCTCCAACATTTGCTGTCTACCTGAGGAAAAATTCTGTGGAGTGTACAAAAAGATCTATGTAAGCATTTCCAAGCAAAAATCCTAAATCTTGTTGCATATTTGGGAGACATATATATATATATATATATATATATATATATATATATATATATATATATATATATATATATATATATATTATATACACACCCAATGTTTCTTTGTGAATTGCTTATCTAGTCTTTCTTCCCAATCCTTTCTAACCTCCTCTCACTGATTCTTATACTTATCATGCAATATTTTATATGTTCAACTAATTATTCATTTTTTAATGCAAGCTTCTGTTCTAGATTCAACTACAAACTCTACTAGTGCTGGTCTTTCATTTAGGGCCCCCCTATTTCTTTCTCTATGTTTATACTCTGATATCAATCCTTCACAAGGAAAGAAATCTCTAACCTGCAGTCCAAACAAATTCTTGGCACCTTGCCATTCTATCATCTTTCCCCCTCTAGGTATTTGCTCACAATACCTTGGTTTCTTTGCCAGTTTTCGTCATAAATTCCAGCACCCTCTTGCTTATTGTCTATATCCCTAATTGCAGTCATCCCTATTGGCAGAATCTGCTTTCTCCATTCCCTTGTTGGCTTAGTTCTTAGGATACTTTCTGCTACTTTATAGATATAATATTCAATATGATAATTGTTATTCTCCTTAAAGGCCTGCATCCCAAGTCCCAGTCTTTCCTTGTTTCTTGAGCTCTCCCCCATTTCATTATCATCCCTTTCCACTTTGAATTATAGTTTTCTGCTTGTGCTATGTACAGGAGCCTTAAGTGTGTGGCTCTGAAATACCCCTTTAAATTGGGTAATCCCAATCTACCCTGTTCTACTGTAAGAAGCAGCTTATGCCACTTGACTTTTGCCGTCGTCCCATCCCAGATAAAGTCCTTCAGCTCTTTATTAATTGCTATCCATAATTTCTCCTCTGGTTGACAAAAATATGCCTGACCTGTGTATAAGACTAACGGGACTAAAAACATTTTAACTGCTTGTATCTTTCTATCCATACCCATATAACAAAGCTTCCATTTTCTCAGTTTTTGTATTATCTTTTGTTTAGTCCCTTCCCACATATCCTTAACTGCCACATCAGAATAATTTTTAATCCATACTCCTAAATACTTCATTTTATCATGTCCCCATAAATATGGATATTGCTGAACCAATTCATAAGTGGGTACATAATTTACCACTATGTCTTTGTTTTAGCTTCATTAATTTTGTATCCCAAAAAGATTTAAAACTATCTCAAAATGTTCCACAACATTGTAATGTATCTTTCTGGTTTTGTCAGGTATTTATTTATTATTTATTTAATTTTATATTTGTTTACAGGGAAAGTCCGACCAGGTGGGTACCCATTTTCAGTGAAGGCCTGGGAAGAAAAGCTCCACATACAGAGAATTACTAATACTGTGCTTAGACACTACATGGTATGATTACAGTTTTTATATGCATTGACATTATACAATGATAATTTACAAGATAAGGTCACAAGGTTTGATTCACAATAGAATACAGATAGTAAACACTTATAAACCATAAGTACACTATTAAAAACTATGCTAATAGTCATTTTACAGTTAGGTATACAAAAATTTTACAACTGTAGTCTTTTTTTTTTTTTTTACAGTCAGCATTTGAAGTAGTATACTTTTGGTTTTTGAGTAACACGGAAGGGAAAGCAGTTTATGTGGTTAGTAGTAGGAATTGATTATAGGTTGGGGGTGTTAGTAGTTTCTGAGGTGAGTGAGACATAAATAGAGCAATATTGTGGCTAGCTTGGTGTATTGTTATCAAAAACACTGGGTCTAGGGATAGTACTGTATATCTTGTAAAGCTTACCTGGGCTATTACATGAACAAAGCCATGAGCTAGTTAGGTGATTTTTAAGTATTTTTTTAAAATGAGTGATGTTTGTTGTGGATCTGATAGAGTCTGGAAGAGCATTCCAGACTTTTATTTTATTTTACATTTGTTGACTGGGTATGTGTCCATTTTCAGTGAAGGCCCGGGGAGAAAAGCTCCAAGTTAGTAGATTACATTACATTACATTAGTAACATTTACAAATTAATATAGTATACAGTCTTCAGTAAGGTTACAAACATTTATAGAACATGGTTGGCACAATTAGTTAAGGCATCTAAGTTTCACACAGATAAGGGCTTTATCCCTTAATGAGCTCTACAAATGCCACAAAGAAAAGTCATATACACCCCCCCCCCACCCCCAACTATATATACTAACTCCAGGATCGCACTACAGTGGGGAAAAGGACATATACCTTTTACTTTAATGTGTCAGTGTTTCAGTCAAATGAGTTTTCAGTCTTTGAAACTTTCAGTGTTTTGGTCTTAATCAAATGAATTTCAGTCAAATGAAATTTAGGTCATATGAAGTAGACCCACATTTTAGAATCAAATGGCAGATTTGATTAGGCAAGGTATCCAAGACCAGTGGGTGGAAGTTAGTCAAGGTTTGAACAGGGACATTGCCAGTGCATTTGGAAGTGTAGTTTGAGGCTTTTTTTGAACTGGGTTAGAGAGGGCTGGAGAGTAAGTTCAGCAGGTAGAGAGTTCCAAGTTTTGCATACAGAGTTGGCAAATAGAGAATCCCCAGCCATATTTATGCTTTTAGTTTGAACCAACAGTTTGTCAGCAGAGCGCAGTAATCTCAGGTTGTTGTAGGGATTAATGATCTTGTTTAGTGCTGGTGTCTTATCGGGGTGGTTTAGAACTTTGTGGGCTATTATAAGTTGGTTGTATTGGAGAAGACTAGTTAAGTTGATACAGTGGTGGGTCCTAGAGGTTGTACCTGTAGCAAATCTAGTAATATGGTTGTAACAGCTAGCAAGTTTGCGAAGAGTGGTTTTATTAAAGCTAGTGAAAAGGGGGGAGGCATAGAGAAGGGTAGATAGTAAGTGGGAGCAAGCGATAGTTGTTCTTGCAAATGAAATGAGGAAAGGTTTGATCCTATAGAGGGAACCCAGTTTTTTGTTGATGGTTTTGATGGTTTGATTAACATGGGTATCGTATTTTAGGGTATTGTCGACTGTGACTCCTAGGAATTTGGTGTTAACATCTGTGGATATAATTGTGCCATTGTTGGATCTTATAGTAAAGGATGGTGAAGAGGATTTACAGGTGGGGAAAAGATTAGCAGCTTTGTTTTGTTGGGGTTTAAAATAAGCTGACGGTTTGCGAACCATTTTTCAACATTTACTTTATTTATTTATTTTACATTTGTTGACCAGGATAGACCGACTGGATGCATGTCCATTTTCAGCGGAGGCCCGGGGAGAAAAGCTCCATGGAATAACAAATCATCATAACATGCCACATATTACAAATAACAAATATATTATTTACAGAGATTAGATGGGCAGACAATACAAATTACATATAGAATATTTCAGTGATTAGAAGAGCAAACATTATAACAAATTGTCAGGTAGTGTTATTCAGTGAGAGAATTGGATAAAATTACATAGCAGTCTACCTAGCAGATTTACACATTCCAGAGACAGGTTAACCAGGCTTGACACAGTGACATAGCCAGTTTGATCCCAGGTGGTGTTTGAGCCTAGTTTTGAACTGACCAAGTGAAGACGGTAAGGTAATATCAGCTGGTAGAGAGTTCCACGATCTACCTAAAGAATTTACAAAGAGTGAGTCACCGGCTGAGTTATTAGTTTTACATATCTGAATAAGGATATTTATTCTGCTGGAGGACTGCAGCGGTCTAGGACTATTATAGAGAGTGACAAGATCTTTAAGTGCAGGGGTATTGTTAGGGTTGTATATGATTTTATGGGCCATAACCAATTGGTTATATAGTATTAGACTGGGTAGTTCAAGCCATCCAAGCTGGATTAGATTGATGCAGTGATGTGTCCTAAAAGGCAGCCCAGTGGCAAACCTGGCAATGTGGTTATAACAGACTGAGAGTTTGTTCATGTCAGTCTTGTTAACATTAGAGAGAAGAGGGGATACATACAGAAGAGTAGAGAGAAGGTGAGATCGAGCTATGGCAGCTTTGGCTGGAGGGGGTTAGAAAGGCTTTCATTCTGTAAAGTGATCCTAGTTTTTTGTTAATAGTTTTGCTCAATTGGTTAACATGTAGGTCAAATTTTAGATTATTATCTATAATGACACCTAATAGTTTAGTGGAGAGGTCAGGGGAGATTATTGTTTCATCATTTGCTTTTATTATAAAGATAACGGCAGTAGACCTTCATGTAGGTAATAATAACAGCATTTTAGTTTTTTTAGGATTTAGAATCAGATGTCGTTGGGAAAGCCAGTTTTCTATTGTGTTAAAGGTGGTCTGGGTGGCTAACTGTAACTCTACTGGGGATGTGGCTGAGCAAATCAGGGTAGAGTCGTCAGCATACTCGATACAGCTGACTTTTGGGATGACAGTATTCATATCGTTGATGAAAATGGAAAATAACAGGGGCCCTAGTATAGAGCCTTGTGGTGCCCCAAGGGTGTTAGGTAGTAGGCTAGAGAGTTTATTCTGCCAAAGAACAGCCTGCTGTCTACCACTTAGATAGGATTTAAACCACTGAAGGGCTTTAGGATCTAGACTGAGTGTTTGCAGGGTGTGGATTAATAGTTAGTGGTCAACCATATTGAATGCCTTGGAGAGATCCAAGAAGAGGGCTGAAGAAATATGGTTATTGTTTCGATTATGTTTTATGGTGTTGGTAAAGGCTAGAAGGGCTGAGGTGGTGAGGTCTGAAACCATGCTGGGTATCTGCCACGAGGTGGTTATGGATTAGATGGTGCATGAACAGTCTCTGAATACATTTTTCCATAATCTTTGCAAGTGGAGAGAGTATAGCTATAGGCCTATAGTTGGAGAATTCAGTACAGCTACCTCCTTTATGGAGTGGGATTACATAGGATATTTTCCAGAGAGTGGGAATTTTAGCTTCTTCTATGGTTCGATTGATAAATATTGATACCGGGTATGCAATAGCATCAGCTGATTTTTGTAGGTATTCAGCAGAAAGTTGGTCAGCTGATAGTGTGGTGGGTTTTAGTTTTTTGATTATGGTACGGACAAGTGATGTGGCAACAGGCTGAAAACTAAATGAGAGTAGGTTTCTAGAGGGGCCACTTTCTGGGCCAAGGGAGCTAGGAGGTAGTTGGCGGGCTAGGGCCTGAATTGTCTTGGTAAAGAATTGGTTAAAACTATTTGAAACATCCTCTGGGGGTTTATCAGTAGTGGCAACTGGGATGGGGAGTAGTAGTTTGTCCAGGGTGTAATAGTTTATTCAAGCCTGCCCAAAACTTCTGAGGCTTATTTTGATTTTCTGTCTGTAATCTGCAGTAGTATTGTTTTTTGTCTTGTAGCATGAATTTTTTAGTTTCGTTCCTAGGTTGCCTGTATTTAATTTGATCTTGGGGGTGTTTAGTTGAACGCCATAAAGCCCAGGCTTTGTTTCTAAGGCTAATTTTGAGTCTAGTCTCTTTTGAAAGCCATGGTGCAGAGTTTTTGCCTTTGTTCTTTTTGAGCGAATAGGTGCGTGTAAGTCAGGGATCTCAAGGAATTTATTGTTAAAGTACACAACTGCTTCCTCTAAGGGGAGGAGTTTTAAAATAGACCAATTACATGATTTTAGTTCCTGCTGGAATTTGGCTGAGTCAAAGTGTTTGTTATTTCTAACATTTCTTAGTAAGGATTGTTGGGGATTGATAGCTTTGTGCTTAATTATATATGTGAGATGGTAATCGCTTAGACTATCGGGGAGGGTACCAGAGGTGTACAGATGGGGGTGACTATTGATGAGTACCCAATCAAGTATGCTTTCTTTTTGAGAAGAAAAAAACCTGCGAAACCAGGGCCCTTATGTTTTGTTGAATCACACTGAATACACCATTAGAGTCCCTGGATGCTTTACATGTAATACACAAGAGGTAGTTTATATTGTCAATGTATGTAGCAGATGTGAAGCATTCTACATTGGGATGACTGCACGTAAACTCCGAGAACACATACGTGAGCACATTTACACTATTAAAATTAAGGATGGGAAGAATGCACTGTTCAAACACACCACTGAATGTGATAAGTACAAGAAGTTTATGTTTTCCATATTGGAAATGGACAATGCTGATTTAAGGGGAGGTGATTTTAGGAATCACCTTGAACAGAAAGAAACTTTATGGCAGATTAAATTAGGTGCCGACAAGAAACCAGGATTAAATGAGTCTATTAATATGTGTTTTTTAAAAAACAAAAAATTAAAAGTTAGACATTTCTAATTGGTGGTTACAGGAAAACATTTGATTTTTTAAGGTATTTAGGACCTATGGATTTTAATTGTTAATTATTTAAGTATGTAATCGTTTAACTGATTGATAGTCCTTATTTGAGTGTATATAAAATGGAGATGTTTGTTGGATTTTTTTATTCTGAAGAAGTCATTGACAAAAGCAGGAATAAACAGTGTACATGCTAGATATGTTTCAGCCTTTTTGTAGCTGCATCACCAGCCTTATTGACTATTGGGAGCCTGTGTTTTACCTGTGTATGCTTTCTTTTTGGTTGGGCTTACCTACCCTAGTAGGGGTGTTAATGATTTGCGTAAATGAGTGTAGGTTAATATGGGTGATTGGGGATTCTGATGCATAGGTGGCCTAGTCTATATTGAAGTCTCAGAGAAGTAGGGTTTTTAGGGGGTAGTGACTAGATATCCAGTATAAGGTGTCTTCAGGCATAGCGATATTGTTACCTGGGGGAATATACATGCAGATGCATTTACTTTTGTTAAGTTGCAGTTTGGTGGCTAGAATCTCTATGTTGTTAATCTGAGGTGGTTGTACTACACTTGTGGTTACATTCAGCTCTGATTTATAGAGTATAGCTACCCCACCCCCCTTACTGGAAGCACGGTCCAGCCTGTGTATGTTATACCCAGGAGGAAGTACTTCATTGTCTGTAGTGGTAGGTTTTAACCAGGTCATTTGGTATGTACCTCTCAAGACATCTGCAACAACTGGAAAGGCCTCAGAAATACCTCACTAAAAGAATCACAGGCCTAAAGCAGATGCCCTACGCTGACCGCCTTAAAAAACTCCAGCTATACTCTGTCGCATATCGTCTACTCAGAGGCGATCTCTGCTTAACATACAAGGCCATGTCAAACCCAGAGCTGTTGGACATGCTACACTTAAAGAAATCCCAATCCCTCAGAGCTACACGCTCCAGGGATCTAAACCTTGTCATCACAATAAACAAAACATGCTGGAGGGATAGGTTCCTGACCCAGAGACTCCCCAGACTCTGGAATAGATTGCCCATACATGTCAAGCAGAGTGCCTCTTTAGACCTCTTCAAGAGGAACCTTGACGATTGGATGGGAGAAAGGAAATTCACCCCAGGGATCACGTCAGTCGCCCTGCTAGACAGGGGTCCAGGAAAGTAAATAATGTGGGAAGAAATAGCCAGGGAATTGTTATGGCTAGGCTTGTATAGGCCCTAGGGCTGATAGCCTAGTACCAACCTATGAACCTATGAGAATCTCAGGAGAGTGAATAGCAAGGAGTGCATGCAGTTCATGTACCTTGTTATTAATGCTTCTAATATTAAGATGACAGGTTAGGAGAGATTTAGATGGCCTGGAAATTGTAAGCTTGTAGCTTAGGTTACAGGTAGAGGGGGAGTATGTGTCTAAGGTGGATGGGCCAGGGTTGAGGTGTATATCTCAACCAAGTAATAGGCTAGGCCTAAGCTTGGAGATAAGTTTCAACAATTTGTCTACAAGTTTGTGGTAGAGTTTGATTTTAGTGCTAACTTTCCTAGAGTTGATGTGTAGGAAGTGAGAACAAGATGTTGGATATGTCCTGGTACTGTAAGTATGGTTGAAGGTGGGATGACTGACAACTTGGGTTATAGTATGGGCCTTTGGAACTTGAAGTCTTGTGAGAGACTGATTTTCATATAAGGTAAGGAAGTATGGGGCTAATAGGAGGGGTAGTAAAAAGCAGTGCAATATTGTTTGGGATGTGGCTTGAGAGATAAGAAACTGTTATACCTGGAATTGCAGTACCAGAAGATAGTGCGGTTAGGTAAATGTATTGTAAGGGGGTGGGAGGCTGCCAGATGAAAGTTGATAGGTGCTGGTGAGATGTAGGTAGAGGGTTTGGGTGGGGAATAATTATCACAGCAAGAGGTGATAGGAGCTAGTAGGTGGGGGGTAGCTAATCAGGTAGAAATGCAGAGGTAGTGGGGGTGGGTGGGAAGGGCAGGGAGGGGAGCGCAGTGAGGGCGAACAGAGCGGGGCTAATGCAAATCCCAAGGTTTTCTAGTCTGTCTTAGAGCAGTTAGGTAGGTATTATGGCACTTTTTTATGCACTTAACTTTGTTAGCTTATAGGTTAAATTTATAGGAAGTGAAGCCTTCAGATTATGTCCTTTTGTATTACACTTTTTAAAGTTAGTATGCTATAGGTAATACAATTTTGGGGTTGTTTTGATGGTAAAATTTCAAAGATTAGAGGGCATGGGTAAGCTACTTTTTAGTTAGGGTTAAGGAATAAGCCAATTCAAATTCTCTAATGAGAGAGAGAGAGAGAGAGAGAGAGAACAAGGTAAAAAGAAAGGTCTAGCAGAAGAGCAGCAAGAAGAAAATTAGATTTATAACTGAGTAGAGTTCAGCAAATTCAGAAGAAGACAGCAGTAGGAGGAGTGAGGTACAAAAGGGGAGGGCAAAAACAGAAATAACTGCAGAGCCAAATTCTATAACTGCACAGCAAGGAACAGTCACTTAGACTACCAGGTACTGTGAAAAGTATCTATGCAGCTGACAATTTTGTAGACTAGGAATTCCTAGAGAAATAGAAACCTTATGCCAAGAGTGAGTATGGAGTGGGAGAAATATGGACAAGTGTATTGAGAAGGAGAAGACTGAGTAAAACAATGAAAGTGTTTTGGGTTAGGGTCTTAAGCTCAGTTGAGGAGGAGGCTGCACAGATTAAAGTGGATTCATCAGCATATTGGATGCAGGTAGCCTTGGGAGTGATGGTGGGTAGGTCATTGATAAAGACTGGGAAAAGAAGTGGTCCTAGTATGGAGCCTTGGGGTACTCCTAGTGTGATGGGTAGATGAGTGGATAGTGTATCCTGCCATAATACTGCCTGTTATCTTTCAGACAGATAAGATTGTAACCATTTAATCACACAGTTGTTTAGTGACAGTTTCTTCAGGGTATAGATAAGTAGTTGATGACTGACCATATCAAAGGCCTTAGAGAGATCTAGGAAGAGAGCTGAGGTAAGTTTATTATTGTTTTGGTTGAGGTTGACAGAGTTAGAGAAGGATAGGAGTGCTGAGGTGGTGCTGTGGTTTGGCCTAAAGCCATGCTGAGAGTTGGCCAGTAGTTTATTCTGGGTGCGATAGTGCATTAATTGGTTATGGACACATTTTTCCATTATTTTGGCCAGTGGAGATAGTATGGCTATTGGTCTGTAGTTTAAGAGATCTAATAAGTTCCCTCCTTTATGGAGAGGAATAACGTGGGAAACCTTCCAGATAGAGTGGATGGTGGCTTCGGACAAGGTGCAGTTTATAATAATAGAAATAGGGTATGCAATGGCATCTGCTGCTTTCTGTAGACATTCTGGTGGGAGGAGATCAGCTGTTAGGGTAGTGGGTTTTAGTTTGTTAATTAGAGATCTGATGGTTGATGTAGATACAGGCTGGAAGTTAAAAGAGAGTAGGGTAGTGGTCAAGGAGGAATCCTGACTGGAGCAACTGGGAGACAGTTGGCTATCTTGTGATTGGATGGTCTTAGTAAAGAAACTGTTAAAGACGTTTGCAGTTTCCTCTGAAGTTTTTAGGTTATAAGCTGATGGGGTGGGAGTGGTGGATTGTCCAGGGTGGAGCAGTTTGTTTATTTCTGCCCAAAACTTTTGAGGTTTGTTCTGATGCTTTTGTTGAAGGTGTCGATAGAAGTTTTTTTTGTCCAACAATATGGCTTTCTTAGTATCATTCCTTAGCTGCTGGAATTTAATATGGTTGAGTGGGTCTTTTGAGGTACACCATTTGTCCCATGGTTCATTTCTTGCTATGATTTTGGTTTTGGTTACTTTACAGTGCCAGGAGGCAGTCTTAGTTTTGGCTCTAAGGGTGCGGGCAGGAGCGTGGGAATCTAGAATGGTAAGGAATTTAGAATTAAAATAGGCTACAGCATCATAGGTTAAAAGGTTCATAGGTAGGTACTAGGATATCTGCCCGAAGGCATTTATAAGTCTAGCCAGAATGTGTTGGCTTTCGCCAACCCTTAGATAAGTTCCCTGTGCCTCTGTCCAGCAGAGCCACTGAAGTGATCCCCGGGGTAAACTTTCTGTTTCCCATCCACTCGTCAAGGTTTCTCTTGAACAGTGTTAGCGAGGAGCTCTGCCTAATGTAGATTGGAATCTTGTTCCAAAGCATGGGAAGTCTCTGTGACAGGAATCTATCCCTCCAGCACTTCCCATTTACTGTTGTGGTGAGGTTTAGATCCCTAGAGCGTGTGGCTCAAGGGGATAAGCTTTTCTTTAGGTGGAGCATGTTGATCAGTTCTGGGTTGGACATGGCCTTGTATGTCAGGCAGAGATCACCTCTGAGTAGGTGGTATGCAACAGAGTACAGCTGGAGTTTGTTCAGTTGAGCTGCATAGGGCATCTGTTTGAGTCCAGTGATCCTCTTGGTGAGGTACTTCTGTGGTCTTTCCAGCTGTTGCAGGTGTCTTGAAAGATATATCCCAAATGGGGTGTTGTACTCTATAATGGATCTCATGAGTGATGAGTAGAGGGGCACAATGACCTCTTTTGATCTGGATGCAAACCCTTTTGTGCTGAGGTGTGCCACGTAGAAGGATTTTCTAACCACTTTGGCAATGTGATTATCAAAGGAGAGTTTACTATCTACTTGGGTCCCCAGATCCCTTATTACGTCTTCCGTATTTAGGGGACTACCACCTATGTGGTAGTTTGTGGGTACCTTGTTTTTTCCAAAGGGGATGACTATGCACTTTTTGGCATTTAGCTTGAGGCCATGATTTTGACACCAGGTGTCCATCTCAGTGAGACCCTTTTGGAGGATGTCTGTGTCATCCAGAGAGTCAATTATAGCCCCTAGTTTGCAGTCGTCTGTGAACTTGGTCAGCCATAGTCCTCCTGTGCTTGCCTGTACCTCTGAGAAGTATATGGTGAACAGGAGGGGTCCTAAGACTGTGCCCTGGGGAACGCCACTTGTAACCGGTTTAGAGTCAGACCTAGCTCCCGCAACTCCTACCATGTGGGTTCTGTCCGTGAGCCAGTTGGCAACTCATCTTGTGACGTAGGGGTTTATGTTCAGGCTGGTGAATTTGTCTATAATACCACAATAGGGAATGGTGTCAAAGGCCTTTGTGAGGTCTAGGTAGGCTGTGTGTACCACCTTTCCCTCATCTATAGCCTTGGTAATGGTCTCAAAGAAGTCCGCCAGGTTTAGGAGGCATGATCTGCCCTTAACAAAGCCGAACTGGGTAGGGTGCAGTGTTTGGAGGTTCCCAATGTCTCTGTTAATGAGTTCCATGATGATGCGCTCCATAGCCTTGCAGACCAAGCTAGTCAGGCTTATAGAGCGATAGTTCCCAGGGTCTGTTGTGGCTCCGCCTTTGTGAAGCGGAATAACAGTTGCTGTGCGCCACTCTATGGGCATGTAACCTGTGGAGAGGCTAAATTTGAACAGTGTGTTTAGGTGAGGGGTTAGGTTTGTCTTTGAGCTCATGTAGGACGTAGCCTGGGACTCCGTCCGGTCCCATTGATGTTGTGTTTTTGGTTTTGGAGAGGGCTGTTTTAACCTGAGTGCCTGTGATTTCAGGAGCTCTACATTCTTCTGGTATGGTTATGGGCCCTTTTGGGAGTGAAGTTTGCGCTGAACCTGTCTGCCAGGATGCTGGCAATATTGGTCAGTTTAGTGTATTTTGTACCATTCTGCACTAACTCCAAGCAGATCTGAGCATTGCCACTTAGATTCTTGACATAGCTAAAGAATGCCTTGTGGTTATCTTTGGAGTCCTTGGCAATTTTTCTTTTGAAACTCGCCCTGGATGATTTTATGAGGGATCGTAGTTTCTTGCTGATACTGAACAGGGATATCATCCCTTCTTGGAATTTTACTCTTTTCTGTACTAGTTTCCTCCTTCTACTGTATAGCTTGTTTATGGCAGGAGACCACCAGACTGGTTCCCTTTTCTTGGAGGAGTGAGTCTTGATTTTGCTTGGGATAGCACGATCCATGCATTCTTGTAGGTGCCCGTAGAATGCATTAGTAAAGGATTTTGCAGCTTGGACAATGTTATCCTCTAGCATGGGGGCGGCTTTGAAACTTTCCACTTCGGTCTTAAGTAACATGAAGTTTGCTTTTGAAAAGTTTTTCACTGTGGTTTCCTTGTCTGGGGGTGGGGGCGGAATGTGGATATCCAAAGTGATTTGTTTATGGTCAGATCTAACCAGTGAGGGGTTGACCTCCGGTGTGGAGCACCGGTCACCCATGTTGATGATGACCAGGTCCAATATGTTGTCACCTCTGGTGGGAGTGTTGACCAGTTGATCCAGGGCATTTGAGTTTATAAATTCTAGGAAATGTTAGGCAAGGGAGTTAGTACTTGAGTAGTTCTCCCAATTAATGTTTGGGTAATTGAAATCACCCAATATTAGGGTGTTTGGTAGGACCTTTATATTTCCCAGTGTTTCCAGAAATGCGGAATGGGGGTCCTGGGACATGGTGGGTGATCTGTAGCAAGCTACAATTTGAATTGCTGTTTTGCCCATTGTTAGTTGCACGTGGATGATCTCTGAAGCATTGTGCTGTGCCACTAACCTGGAGGTGTAGGTATCCATGATGAATATGGATACGCCCCCGCCTTTTGTATTTCGGTCCAGGTTCTGTGGCCGGAATGTATGGTATGAGTTGTAGCCTGGTAGTGCTGGGGTGCTCTCTGGAGCCTTAAACCAGGTTTCTGTTACTGCACATATATCGATTTTCTCCATAGTGAGGAATGCCTCGAGTGCGTGCATTTTGAGGTTTAGACTTCTGACACTGAGTAGCATCATCCAGTGGAAGATCTTTTAGAATGGCTCAATTGCATGCTTTAAGTACATGACTGGAGTAAAGTGCTTTTCCTGTAGTATTTGTAGCCCTGGTTACTTTTAGCAAGAAATTGTTGGTGGAGCGTAGTGTACAGTTGTTGGAATAAGGTACTATTATGTTCTGGACAGATGGTGTTTTTTCATGTTCAGGAAGTATTTTATGTGCCATTGTCAATTGATTATGGGACATTATCTAAGGTAATTTTACCCAGGAGAGTTATTTTATAAAATAAAATCAACTGCAAACAGAGCCAGCTTTTCTTGACTACCATACCAATTATATCCTTGAATTTCTGAGTCCCTTATTTTCTTTGCCAGTGGTTCCAAACATAATGAAACTAACAAAGGGGAAAGAGGGCACCCCTGCCTGGTTCCTCTGCTCAAGCTGAAATTATCAGAGAGGACCACATCCACTTTAATTTTCACCTCCGATCCCTCATATATCCTCCTAATCAACTTTATAATTTTTGAGGAAATGCAAATACTTATTATCCTGCTCATAAAATCCCAGCTTACTCTGTTAAATGCTTTCTCTGCATCAAGACCCACCACCAACAATGGTATTCTCTTACATTCTGCTTTCGTCTGGATCATCAATGTTCTGTTAAAGTTGTCAGATGTTTGCCTCCCCTCCACAAGACTACAATCATTCATATCTATCAATTTTGGCATTCCTTTTGCCATTCCTTTAGCCATTATAGACACAAACACTTGATAATCATACTTTAGTACTGAAATGAGCCTATATGAAGCTGGATCTGATGGATCTTTGCCCTCTTTAGGTTTTGCAGCCACCACTGCTTTCTTCCAGGATGTTGGTACTTCTCCTCCTCTTAAAATGCTGTTAAATAATACCTTCCAGATCTTTATCAGTTTTCCCTCCTAGCTTCCAAACTTCCTCAGGAATACCATCTATTCCTGGGGACTTTCCTGTAGATTGGTTATACATCACAATTTTTATCTCATCTTCTCCTATCCTAACCATTAGTAATTCAGCCTCATGTACCTCTGTCTTTGGCATATTTAATTCTTGCATAAACATTTCCATTTGTATCTTTTCTTGATTTCCATACTTATCTTCTTTGTACAGACTTTCATAGAATTTCCAAAATATTTCTAATACTTCTACAGGATTTCTTATCTTCCTTATTGCTGGCTCCCTAAGTTTGGTGACAGCCCCTTCTACTTTCTGTTGCCGGAGTTGCCGCACTAAATGTTTGTGTGGTCTAGTACTATTATCAAAAAACAGTTGCTTAAAAGCAGTCTTTCTAAACTCGTGTACATTATCAAGGCAATTGGTTATTTTCTGCTTAGCATTCTGCAGTCAGTCCTCTTTTTGGTCTGTAATATCTCCCTGTTCTGCAATTCTATAACATTTGTCAGCCCCTCTAAATAATCACTGTTACTTCTTAACCATAGCCCCCTTTCTTTTATTTCCACCCTATTTTTAACTCCACTTTAATTTTATCCCACTCCTTAGCTATATTTTCAGAAGTAATTTCTACCCTGTAGAATAGCTCTTGAATAATCTCCACTACCCAATCCTTAAATTCCTCTCTTTTCAACAGATACATGGAAAAGCACCAGTGCCTCATTTTTATTTCATTACTCTAGGTTTTTATTTTAGTTATTATTGGCGCATCATCTGAAATATTTATTGGTGCATATCAAGACCTTCAGTTAAATGCACATGTTCCTGCCAAATGTAAATTCTGTCTAGCCTAGCACAAATTTTATATCTTGGGGAATAATATGTAAATTCACTCCAAACTCCTATTACTGAATTTACATCTTCCATGGCAAATATTTTCATAAATTTCTTCAAAAAATATACCCTCCTTTGTTATATTTTCTCTTCTGGCCTCCCCAGACACATCTTCACTGCTGCAAATCAAGTTCCTGCCCCACCTATAAGTAATATTCATTACTGAAAACTGATCATTTCTCCCAGAATTTTCTTAAACTCCATTACAGCAGTTTTAGGTAGAATATAAATACACATCACTGTAATCCTCCTCTCTTGCCAATAGCCCTTTAGCACTACAAATCTGCCATTATCTTTTTTATTGTCTTCTATCTCTGCTGGAGCTGCTCTTGTAATTAATAAAAGTACTCCTCTTTTCCTTTGTTCCAGACATTCCACTGAATAACCATCCTGAAAACCTTTCTTTATCAAATTCACATGTTCAGTTCTTTCCAGGTGTGTCTCCTATAACATATCTATCTATTTGCACTCTATGTTTTTAATATAGTGTACTATTCTTTATTTTTTGTATTTATCTGTGAGCCCAATGGCATTTAAAGACATTACAGAAAACATCATTTTATTTAAAAGTTATTATTCCCACCTTTTTTATGTATATGTCTAGCTTCAGCTTTTGTGTTACATGCATACACTGTCTGGCAGGTTGAACTTTTCTATAGTTGTTTCTTGTCATACCAGTTTGAGTCTATGTCACATTTTATAAAATATTTTGCTTTACTGAAAGCCCTCAAAAAAAGAGAGAAAAAACTCAGTACTCCCTAAAACCTATTAATACTAACACACAAACTATGTACATCTTCAAATACTGAAGGCTTACCCCCCAATAGGAACAAATGTCCCAAACTGACAGCCACATTCACAAACGAGTTAACCTAAAAGAAAGGTTATCCATGCTAAGACGCATGGTGCAGCCTGTGCTTCTACTAAGTGCTAACTGGTTTTGTCTTATCTTTACATCTCTCCCAGCTGGAAAAAAAACCCAAGCGCTTTCCAAAGAACATCCTAGTGAGTTTCTCCACCCCCCAGCCAAACACTCTCCACCAGACTGTAACCAATTTCTCTTTATCAGATTATTTCCATGGAGACATGATGGCCAGATACTGATTTGCTACTACTCATACATTCCTTTGCTAGAAAAAAGCCTAATAATATTCATATATTCTTTTTAATTTACTTGCTTTCTCTTAAAACTTGTTATTAAATCAGTATAAGGTCCTTAATCCAGCCAATCCCCCATGCAAGAATGAGAAAAAGCACATTCATGTTTTTCTTTTGTCATGCTCTTTTAACTAGGCTTTACACTGCATTGCCTACATTTCTTAAAACTGAACAAGAAGAGAGAGAGATGTAAGAAAGAGAAAAAAAGAACAGCATTTATTTACAATCCCCATTACACTTAAAAAAAATATCTGAGAAAAATGTATTTTACAGCATGCAAAATAAACCATACAACTTATTTTGTCCTATTTCACAAACATAATTACTGCATTGTAATCCCACATTAAGTTACTGGTTGTAGTACTGTTAATCTCCATCTCTCAAATCCTGTCTGCTTCATTTCCAACTTACTCTCAACTCTTCTAGTCAACTCTTATGCTCCCTTCCTTCTCTCCAAAAGTTTCCATTGAAACCATGAAAAAAAGGTTTCACAGGTACATTCTTTCTGTGGTCTTTATTACCAGAAGAAGAAGAGTCAAAATCTCCTTCTGTTTCACAGCTCACTTTTTGTTGGACAAACTTTTGTACTCCCTCCTTAGCATTTACTTCATAAGAAATGATTTTGTCCTTCCAGGGAAGAATACCTTGAAGACAGCTGGGTACAAGTACAACAGTTTTAATCTCACACCTGTGTCTCCACATTCCCTGAATAGTGGAATTAATTTACTCCCCTCCTGCCTGGTGTACAGTTGAGTAATCATTCTCCACAAATACTCTGCTGCCTTCCAGTTCTATTATTTTTTGTCCTTCTGCTGGTAGGATTGCATCTTTACTATTAAAGGTCTAGATTGCTGTCTCATAGCCAGGCTTGGAGCATACACATGATGTGCCTTTCAACTAACAACTCCTTCTGTAGAAAATCAGTCCAGTTGCTTATTCTGCTTTTATAAAATGAATCCAGTCTGTTCCTTCCAGCTTCTCTGGTATAGCTGAAAATCTCAAGTTTTTTCTACGTGCTCTGTCCTCTAATTCTATTCTTTTTTAACACATCTCTTCCTCAGCAGTCTGATATTCATCCAACCTTTTTTTCATTTCAACCTCTGATTTTTGCAGCTTTATCACCTCATATGAATATCTGTTTAAAGCTTCTTCCATTTTTTCTATCTTTTTGTTTTTTGTGCTGATCCATCAGTGTTTGGTTTATTTTAACCAGGTCTGTGTGCAATTGTCTTATCTCTTCCTGTAGATTACTGGAAGTCATGGTTGGACATTGCATTGCTTTTTGCTGAACATCTGCAGAACTTTCCCCAGTCAGTGTTTCTTCCCCACTTTTTCTAGCTGATTTTTCCAGGTGCTCTGTGTTTCTTTTTTGCTGGCATCCAGGCAGTATATTTACTAGCCAGTTACTGAAATTCACCCATAAACACAAAAAGTCTACTGGCCTTCTCTGTTGAGTTTCTAATTTCACACTGGGAGAGTTTGAGTTAAGCTGTTACTTAATGTGCAGCCATCTTGGAAGTCTTCTATATAGGACATTACTAACCACCGCGGGCAGTTGACAGCTTCATAGAGAGGAAAAAGGCATGCAAACTGATTCATATGCACACTAGTCAATAAATAACCAGAATGTGAGCTTTCTGCAGGGCATTTCAACTCAGAGAGACCAGGTAAATACCTTCTGTCACTAGAAGTCTGATCCTGGAATTTCTTAATCTAAAAGTACAGCAAAAGCAGCTCTCAAGTCCAGATTAAATGACAAATAATGACCAGACAACTAAGTTCCTGGCTAATTTGTCCCTTTGCAAAAAATCTGGAGGCACACAGGCTGGAAATGCCAACAAAAAGAGAAAAGATTATTTTTTTGCACAAAATTAAATAAATGCTTTAAAATGCTCAAAAACAGTAGTGATCACTGTATAAAGCAGGTACATGTACAGTTAATCAAGAAAATATTCTTAGCTTAGATAGTTCTTGATGCAGCTGAAACACTGGAGAAGTGCTGCAGAGTTATCTGTAAGTGAACAAAGAGTCTTTCAGCTTGCCTGATTTATAGTAGAGAAAAACAGTAGACTGAGTCCTATGCCCTTCAGCCAATAGACTACCACACTTTGAGCTTCCTCCACTGCTTCCCAACTCAGATACCCCAGGTAAACACATTCTTCCACAAGGTGCCTGTCCCTGGAATCTGTTACTGTAAAAGCACAACAAAAGCAGCTCTCAAGTGCAGATTAAACAAACTATCAGTGTTTCCCAATACATATAGATCAGGTAAACATCCTCTGCCGCAAGATGTCTTTTCCTGGAATTTTTTAATGGAAAAGCACAGCAAAGCAGCTCTCAAGTGCTGATTAAACAAAAAATAATTACCAAACAGCTAAGTCCCTGGCTAATTTGGCCTTCTGCAAAGAGATTTGGAGGCACACACTAGAAAAACAACAATCAGAGAAATGACTTTTTTTTTGCCACAAAACTGAATAAATGCTTTAAAAGCTCATAAACAGCAGCATGTCTTCAGTATATTTGTTCCTGGGGGTCAAAGATATTTTTGATTCCAAATAGACTAAGGTGAAAATTTAAAAAACGTTTATCCAACAAAGAGTGAGACAAGCAAGCAGAAAGGGACTCTGCTTCTCATTCTTATGACAACAAAGTCTATAGATAGACTTTACAAGTGAAATTATTTTCATTTCCATTGTTTCAAAGGAAAATGCGTGACAAATAGAAAAAAAGCACAGGAGTTGACTAGAACATTTGAGATTATCTTGGACTTGAATCGCAGATCAGTGTTCGGAAATGGAGCAGCACTGACATTGGTGAATAAAAGGGGCCACTGTAAACCATCAGTCACATTCCATATATGAGAGATGTATGAAATACGCCTTGATAAGAAAAAGTTGCTGAGAAGGACTAGAATGTTGTTGACTTTGTTAAAAACCTGGGTGAACTATAAAGTATATACCCTACTTCATGTCATTAATGTTTAAATGGACACTGAAGGAAATGAAAAATTAACTGTGAGTAAAACAGTTTTTGTTTTTATTAATATTTGTATAAAATAAATACATAATATAAATTGCATTCTATATTGTAAAGCAGTTTTGTATAGTGTGCAATCTGGGGTATTTCAACCCTGAGGTGGGGGAGTCTTGTCAATGACAACAATATATGTTAAAGACAGTAAATCAAGTTCACAGATTCATACGCAAGTACTAGGCTAGCTGCCCTTGTGGGCCATTTTAAGCCTAGTCAATTTCACTTCCAAAGGTGAGAATCAAACTTTGTACCTTGTGTCTGTGAGGTTAACACCTTAACCATAATATCACCACCCCCCAAGTAAGTACTTGTTCTTAGTTGGAAGCTATACAGCCTTTACACTGTAACAGGATAAGAAATGCTGGACAGAAGCAATTTAAAGTTAAGATTATGTTCTGATCTTGGGCTACTGGGATTGGGGTGGTATGTGAAACTGTACTGATCATATTATATGTAAAGATAAGACAATAATTTCCCTTGTTTTTACAGGGGTGGATGTCTAAATTAATATCCTTGGTTTAAGCTATAGACAAGAGCTTTTTAAAACAAAAAGGCTTGAATATTGAGACAAAGTGATGAAAGGCATGGAGAATGGTAAGTTTCCTGCATCTGCAAGGTAATTAGCTTGCTTTAACCATTAACACATGCCTCACTGAGAGGTGCAGGAAGTTCATCGAGGAAGTATGTACATCATCTTCTGAGTGAAATTTACAAAGATTCATTCATACATGTGCAAAGTTGTTAGCTGTTGTTTTTCATTGTTGACTACTTTTACTTGGAGACTATCTGTTGGCAGGTGTAAGTAATTCATCTTGAGAGTTCTGAGCACTCTTTGCTGAGAGAGATGTAACATTTAAAGAGAAAGTAGCAAGCAGTTCAGTGAAAGAAAATTGAAACTGTGAAAAGTAAACAAGAAGTAGCAGCATCCCCAGTAGTTTCATTACTTTAACACATTTAATAGAAGGGTGCACAAAATAGTTTATTTAAAGGTAGCCAGTGCATTTTGTGTTAAGGTTAAAAGTTTATAATTACTAAAAGCATGAAAGCAATTTTTAACATCTAGGAGGAGAAAAAGATAAGAAAATAACAGAAAGCCATCACTGTAAGTGGGAACATAGGTTCTAAAATGCACTTTATTATGGGTTACCTTAATTTTAGATTAGGTAATGCTCATGGGTGTAGCCATCAATCTGGAACAACTGCTCCTATCTGCAGAGGTAATCTTCATTTGTTGAAAATGTACATAGTTTCATCTGCTTGTTCAAAGTGAAAAGGGGATGGGGTAATGAAATGCATTTAATTTTATGTTTAGGTGTTTTCATTGAAGCAGAAAGTCTCAAATATCTTATAAAGGTTCAAATGGAGATGAGATAAAGCAAGTACAGAAAATATCTGCCTGTCAAACCTAAGTGCTTGCATGTAAACCAAAAGTTGGAAATACACATTCAAAAGAACTGTCATGTATAATAAGTGGGAGTAATAGCTTTCTAATGTAATGACTTCCCTACCATTACCATCAAGGAATGTAAATGGCCGAATAGGTATAGACAAAAAGCAAATATTATTGAATTACACTAAGAAATATAGGAAGCTAACAGCAATGTTGTCGAAGAAACATGTGGATAGACATGAACATATGAATTTGACAAAGTAAGGATTTCATGATGGATATTCAGCAGAATATAAGGAGAAAGGAAAGGGGAAGTAATAATACTAATTGCTAAATGGGTTGTAATATTGCTAGAGGAGGAAAAAGACAATAATAGTAGATTTGTGGTAGTAAGGGGCTACTAAGCAAAGGAGGAGAATTACGCTGGCATGTATTTATATTCCACCAAAAACCTGTTATTATGCGGCTTAAGAAAATGTTAGGAAAAATCAGAATTCTGCAGGGATTATATGGGTAGGGACAGGAACTTGATTTGCAATGGTGAGTATGTATCAGGAAGACCAAGAAGGGAAAATATAATAGAGGAGGGAAAATTTCTGAAGAAATATATGAAAATAGTATGAAAGATGTGAATTCAGTAGCAGGAACTGAAGCAGATATTATTCCTCAAGGTATAATAAATGGGCTAGGAGACATGAACATATGCATTTAATTAAAAGCATTGACAAATATCCAATAACTATTTCAGATTGTGTACCGATAAAACTTAAGATAAAGATGCAGGGTAATGAAGTAAAAATGAGACATTAGCAATTTTCTACTTACCTGTTAAAATAGATTAATTTAAGGAATGGGTAGTGGAAACTATATCAGAGTTATTAGGGAAGACAGAAATTTCTTCAGAAGGGCTAACTAGTAAGTTGGATAAAATGTGGAAGTTTAAAAAACAGAGGGAGATATAGGAAAGAAGTAAGAGGAAGGTTACCATTTGAAATGTTGGGACCCACTATAGCGAGTCCTGAAATGTGGAGACTGAATGGCCAAAAGACTAAACTTTTAAATACCAAGTCCAAAATGCCTTTTTTTTTAATATTCCCTTTTCTCCAAGGTATGGTGATTTTTGAGTTAGTATATATATGTTTGGGGATTGCCCCACACAAAGGAGGGTGCATGGGGTTTACCTCAACTGAAAAAATAAGTTTTAAGGAGAAGAGTGATTTTCAATATTTGCCCTTCTCTAGGTGTTTGGTCTTTTTTTTTTTGGCTTTTCTGCACAAGGCAATTCAAATGTCATCATTTCAATAGAGAACCAGTAGGAATTATGTAGGGAGGATGAGAAAGGTTGCAGTATTGCAGAATATGGGGAACGTCAAAGAAAAAGAACAGGAGTAACTACAGAGTACTAAAGCAAAAATAAGGGAGTGTTCAGATAATATGTATAAGTTTAGAAAAGTTGCAGTTAAGCAACTATTTTATTTAGCAAAATGGCTTGGGCAACCCCAAAGAAGAAAGGGTTGGTGCCAATGTTTGGGAGCCTATGACACGAAAAATAACCAGGGAGCCTATAGAAGGATGATATTCCAGAAAGTGTATGAACATTTGTATAAAGCAGCAGAATGTAGAACTCAAGAAAGGGCAGAAATTGAAATAATTATGGAAGATTTAATTATTTAAGGTTAGAGGAAATTGAGACTTAATTAAGATAGGAAGAGATGAGATATAAACAGTCATGGATAATTAATCAACTGTGAAGTCTCCAGGAACAAACGATATTCCTGTGGAAGTTTGGAAGTTAGGAGGGAAGAAAGTAATAATGATTTGGAAATTTTTGTTAAACAGAATTTTAAAAGAAAAGGAAGCACTACCATCTTGGAATGAAGCTGTAGTCACTGTATTACCCAAAGAAGGTAAAGACTCTTCAGGCCTCGCTTCATATAGACCTATTTCAATTCTTTTATAAAGCATTGATGTCTATACTACCTAACAGAATGGCAACAGTTTTGCCAGAATTGACAGATGTGGCTCACTGTGGATTTGCGGAGGGAAGGCAAACAATAGAATAATGATCAACAGAGAAGTAGAATATTATGAAATACCACTATTGTTGGTAAGTTTGATGCACAGAGAGCATTTGATAGTCAGGTGGGATTTTATGAGTAGAGTAAAGGAAATATTTTCATTCCCCGATAGAATAATAGGGTTAGTTAGGAACAGATGCGAAGAATAAGAGGCAATAATTAATCTGGGAGTATTCTTCTCGCACAAGCTGTGTTTGAACAGGGGAACCAGGCAGAGGTGTCTACATTAACTTTGCTATGTTTATTTTATTTATTATTTATTTTACATTTGTTAACCGGGCTAGTCTAGCTGGATATATTTCCATTTTCAGTAGAGGCCCGGGGAGAAAAGCTCCACATATAGAGATAAGAGATATATCATGAGCTCAATTAACAGATTACAGACTGGTAGGACTTAGACAATGAATATTGTTACCCAAACAAGAATAGGACTTAAAAATTTCTAGACAATCTAAATGACATCATAATGAATATTATTACATAGTTTAAAACAAGAAAAAAAATGTAAGACCAAGGAAAGAGAAATGTACATTGTTACTAAAAAGGAAAGGAGTTTAACTTTCTGGATAATCTAAATAACATCATATTGAACATTATTGCTTATTTTAACAGCAAGTAGAGAAAGTGGAAGACCAAGGAGGAAAGAGAAACAACAATAGAGAGAGAGAGTAGAGTTATAAGAGATACAAGTTTACTGGAAAAGAGTCATAGCCAATAAGGAGGAGAGGTATATGAGAGAAGTATGTAGGGTGGAAGGAAGCTTAGGGGAGAATGGAGGAGGCACAACAGAATAGGGTGAGAAAAGAGGGTTAAGAGGGGAATCAACATTTAGTCAGGATTAGAGCAGGGACACATCCAGTGGCTTTTGAGGTATGTTCTGAGTTTTTGTTTAAACAGAATAGTAGATGGAATGGAAGTAAGTTCGGTAGGAAGTTGATTCCAGTGTTTACCTATGGAGTTTGAGAAGAGGGAGTCACCAGCTAGGTTATTAGATTTGGTTAGGGTAACTAGCAGTTTGCTAGATGAGCGGAGTGAGTTCAGATTAGTATATGGGGTTAAGAGGTTAGAAAGTACAGGTGTGTTAAGAGATTGGTAGAAAGCTCTTTGGACAAATGTAAGTTGGGAAAGAAGTAACATGTTTGTCAGTTCAAGCCAGTTCAGTTGCTGCAGATTCAGACAGTGATGAGTTCTGAAAGGCTTCCCAGTAACAAATCTAGCTATGTTATTGTAGGTAGTAGACAGTTTGGAAATATTGTTTTTCTTGTGCTTTTCTTTGTGCTTTATATTTACAGCCACTGGCTAAGAAAATAAGGGACTCTCAAAGTCAAGTTTATAAATGGCATGGTAATCAAGAAAAGTTAGCTTTATTTACAGATGATACTAGTTTGAACTTGATAAATCCAGAAAACGACATTGTGATGTTGTCTAACATTTTGTGACTTTTTCCAAGTCTTTTTGGGATATAAAAATTAATGAAGACAAAACAAAGGCAGCAGCAGTGAACAATTATTCACTCAAGAATCAGTTCACCAGTACCCATATTTAATGGGGACACAATAAGATGAAGCATTTAGGTGTATGGATTAAAAATAATTCAGTTATGGCAGCTAAGGAAATATGGGAACAGACTAAATAGATAATACAAGTACTGAGAAACTGGAAGCTCGATTATGGATATCAACAGTACGATACAAGAAGTGAAATATTTTAGTCCCTTTATATTTATGTACTGCTCAGGCATATTTTTATCAATCGGAGGATAAGTTGTACATGATAATTAATAGAGAGTCGAAAAATCTATTTGGGAGGGGAAATGGGCAAGAGCTAACTGAGATAGGTTGATCCTACCCATACAACAATGCGGTTTAGGATTACATGATATAATCTGATACTTTAAAGCTACACAATTAAGACTCATGTACATAACACAAGCAGAAAGTTATAAATCAAAGTGGAAAGGGATGATGATGAAACGGGTGAGGGAAGTTAAATAAAGAAAGAGTCTGTTTTTTGAGTGTAGATTCTTAAGGAGAATAACAAGAACCATACAACATACAGTATTATATTCATAAAGTAGCAGAAAGTGTTCTAAGAACTAAGCTAACAAATGAATGGAGAAAGGAGATTTTGTCAATAGGCATGATTGCAAGAAGGGGTACAACAAATAGGCAAGAGAGGCTGGAATTTTCTGGAGAAAACTTGCAAAGGTACTAAGGTATTGGGACAAATAATTAGAGAGCGAAAGTTAGTAGAATAACATAGGGCAAAGCAAAAGTTTGGACTGCAGGTTAGAGACTGCCTAAAAGGGACTGATATCAGAGAAAAGGAAAAGAGAAAGGGACAGGGAGTGGTAGATGAAAGACCAGCTCTGGTAGAGTTTTTATTCAAGTCTAGAACAGAAACTGGTGTTAAGAAAGGATGATTAGTAGGACATATAAAATATTGTATAACTGAAAGAATCAATCAAAGGAGGTTAGCAAAAATTTGGAAAAGAGACTAGAAAGACATTTTACAAAAGAACAATGTGAGGACATCCATTTGGCTCTCAAGTATGTAACAAAATCTTGGAGGTTTACTTGAAAATGTTTGCATAAGTATTTTTATACCCCAAGCAGACTTTAGAGAATTTTTCTTCATGTAGGTAGCAAGTGCTGGACGTATTATAGAAAAGACAAAGGCAATTGGGGGCATGGGTTTTAGGAGTGCAACAAGTTGGCAGATTTTAAAAATTCCCCAGAGAGTACTCTATTACAAATGCTGGGAGGAGGCCAAATGGCTGTAACTAAAGAACTCTTGAGCTGGGACACAGGATCTGACTTGTCTAAATATATTAAGGCGTTAAGTTAAATGCTATTGGCTATGAAAAAAGTGTTTCTAGAAATGGAAATCAAAATCAAAACCAGCTGTAAGTGAAGTACTGAACATTGTAAAAGGAGATAAAAGAACTGGAAATAGGATCTTTAGAAGAGGGAAGGATAAACTTGCATCAACATAAATGGAATTTGTGGGAACAATACATGCAGAATACTGTGCAGGAGGAGAAATTTGGTTTAAGGAAAAGCAGGAATTGAGTGATTAAAAGTGGAGTGACTGCTAATTGCTAAAAAATAGAAAGCATATATGTATCGCACAATGCATTAAAATGAAAAAAATGTTAATATGACTTGTTTCTTTTTTATTAATGTATGTGTGTATATGTCTTAAGTGATAATTTTACAAAGTTGTTTAAAAATACATGGTTTCAAAAACATAATAGGACAGGGCAAGGAAGATAGAAAGTTGCATAAGGAATAGCTGCTACAATCAGTGTGACTGTACAACATGAGTCATTTTCTATCAGTGTCTTTCTATGTACCAATACAACATATGTCACAAGATGGGTTGCAAACTGGCTCAAGGACAGAACCCACAGGGTTAGAGTTGCTGGTGCCATGTCAGACTCCAAGCCGGTCACAAGCGGTGTCCCACAGGGCTCAGTCCTGGGCCCCTCTTGTTCGGCATCTACTTTTCAGAAGTGCAGGCAAACATAGGAGGATTGTGGCTGACAAAGTTTGCAGATGACTGCAAACTGGGCGCCATAGTTGAAAATCCATCAGACACAGATATCCTTCAGAGAGGTCTCATAGAAACAGATAACTGGTGCCAGAGCCATGGCCTTAAGCTAAACGCCAAAAAATGTATAGTCATACCCTTTGGTAAAACAAGGTAACCCCAAGTTACCACATAGGTGGCAATCCATTAAGCACAGAAGAGGTTATCAGGGACCTGGGGACCCAAGTTGACAGTAACCTTTCTTTTGACACTCACATTGCCAAAGTGGTTAGGAGGACCTTCTACATTGCCCACCTGATTATGAAGGGATTCATATCCAGATCAAGGGAGGTCATTGTTCCCCTGTACTCTTCACTTATTAGACCAATGATTGAGTACAATGCCCCATTCGGAATGTATCTTACCCGACACCTGCAGCAATTGGAAAGACCCCAAAAGTTCCTCACCAAAAGGATAAAGGGGCTCAAAAATATGCCATATGCTGCCCGACTGAAGAAACTCCAGCTCTATTCAGTCGCATACCGTCTGCTCAGAGGTGACCTGTGCCTGACATACAAGACCATGTCCAACCCGGAATTAATGGACATGCTCCACCTCAAAAAATCCAAATCCACCAGAGCCACAAGAGCAAGAGACTTAAACCTCAACACGGATATAAATAGGACGTGCTGGAGGTACAGATTCATCACCCAGAGACTCCCTATGCTGTGGAACAGAATCCCGGTCCATGTGAGACAGGGCACCTCACTGGCTCTGTTCAAGAGGAATCTTGACCAGTGGATGGGAGATTGTAGGTTTACCCCGGGGATCATCTCTGTATCACTGCTGGACAGAGGCACGGCAAACTAATGGGTATAGTATTCTTCAACCTAAGGGGTGGTGAAAGCCACACAACTCTGGCTAGGCTTATAAATGCCCTAGGGCAGATAGCCTAGTATGAACCTATGAACCTATGAACAAGCAATTATTTAAATGGAAAGCATTAGAAAAAGACACAATAATACAAACTATATGGCAAACATTTGTTTTGAACTTAACTAGGTCATCATTTCAAATTGAATGCTTACTTGGGTCAGCTTGCTTTGTCTAAAAGGAGTATGTGCATGTTCCTGATCCAAAGCACGAATGCATTCCTTCAACTGTTAAAAAACAACAGAGATAAATTAAATCAAGTACTAATAGGGGTGAACATTTTAATCAGCAACATTTGCTCACTTTTGTTATGCCAAAATTAAATCAAGATTTTTTTTTACTGTGTTTTATGTATTTTAACAAAATTGTGAAGCAATTATAAGGAGAATTGTTTGGTGAGTTTTTTTTTATCAATTGCAACATGCTAAAAATGATGGCAGTATTGTAGAGGTAACGGGCAACTTCCATCACAAACAGACAACAGTATCGCAGGTTACAATACATGTCAATAACAGAGAGACTATATTTGTCTTTGTGAAGTTTCTTTAAATTTATTTTTCTGCTAAATGAGTAAGTACATCAGAAAAAGTATGCCTTTTTCCAGGTTTAACCTGAAGAGTTGCATGTATCATATCAAAGGGGAATCAAGCCAACAGTTAAAAAATGGTTGTAGTATTAGCAGGTTAAGAGACATAATACCATCATCAAAATCATTCAGCACTAAAAAAATGGTTAGTAGTATTAACAGGTTAAGAGACATAATACCATCATCAAAATCATTCAGCACTAAGGATGTCGTAGCTGCTGTGGCCCTCCTTAGTGCTGATTTCATTTTTTTTCTGTTTTGGTTTGCATTTTTCAGCACTTGCTTCTGTTTTGCTTGGTTATCATCAAAATCATCATAAACCCCCTTTTCCCATTTTTCTACATGGGGTTGGGATGCCACATCATCTGTTGCCAACTCTCTAGATTCAGTGCCGCTCTACTTCCTCCTTTGACATGCATTCCTGTCTACTGCAGATCTTCTATTATACAATACACCTATCTCTTGACTGGATGTTCTAATTTCCTCCTGACTTCTTCCCGTCTCTCCCAAGTCCTCATCAAATCATATTCAGCTTTCCTCCACATTCAACCAAATCACCATAATCCATTTTCCTTGACACTGACTGCTACGGGGATAATTTAGCTTCTGCACTGATGCCTTACTTTTCATCTGTCCCAAAGTGTGCATTTTACCACCCATCTCAGGAATTTCATCTCTATCATCTCAAGCTTTCTCCACTGCTCTTCATTCACAGTCCAGATTTCCATGCTACACAGAAACACTGGTTTCACCATTGCTTTTAACATCTTACTTTTCAGCTTCTTTGGCATTCTTCTGTCATATACTACCCGTGGTTGCAGTACCCCTAATTCTAGCTTTGACCTCCTCATTCACTACCATTCACTTCGATTCTCCTCCACCACACCTCCTAGATACCTGAAGCTATTATAACCTGTTCCACGATATTCCCTTCTATCTCAATTTAAGCTTCTTCTGAATTCCCCCCATCTGCTACCACAAGCACAGACTTATTTTTACTATATCATCTGGACAAACCACTTGACCTGGAGGTTGTCATCACCCATACTAAATTAGTTGGAGTCACTACTGATGGTAATCTAAAACTTGAAAAACAAGTAATCTTCGTAGTATCCCTGAAGTCCCAAACAACCCAATAAACAAGTATAGTGGGTCCAAAAACAAAACAGTGTAAGAAACTTCTCTATGTGGAAGATATACCTAGTTAATCACTATATATTAATCAGATCAGATAATGGTAGTAGAAATAGCAAACTTAAAACTCGTCATAAGTAAAAAAAAATAATAATAAAAAACAAGAAGTTATGTACCTACCATAATGTTCCATGTTAGTTGTCCTCCTCTCGCCTTCTTTCTTGCTGGTTGGGTTCAGAGCCGATTCTTGGCTCCGACTCGGCCATTTTCTAAAGCTCGAGAGCTAATTACTAGCTCGAGGCCTCAGTATATCCCATAATGCCTGGCGCTAGATCCCCAGATCTCGTTTGGAAGACCTAACACCATAACAATACAGAAGGACAACTGTCCAAATAGCTAGACTTCAGCTATAGGGCTAAAGAAAGATAGAGGACATAAATCGGGTAAGACTCAGCCAGTGACAAGACTCGTAGGAGGACTCTTCTCGGTCTATCTAGGCTAGGGGGGTGGAGGGTGGAACGCAAGAAAGAAGGCGAGAAGAAGACAACTAACATGGAACGTTATGGTAGGTACATAACTTCTTAATGTTGTTGTCTCTCTCGCCTTCATTCTTGCTGGTTGGGACAGCGTCCCTAGCACCTTAGTCCTGTGTGGCTCATCGGAACAGACTCTTCAGCATAGTGGAACCAAAATCAGCTCTACTCCTAGAGGCCACATCCAATTTATAATGTGAAATGAAGGTATGAGGGGTGGCCCATGTGGCCACCGCACAAATGGCTTCCACTGGTAGTCTTGCTTGAAAGGCTACCGACGTAGCTAGAGCCCTAGTAGAGTGGCCTTTAGGTTTAGCAGGGAGTTCTTTATTCCTCAACTGATAAATAAGGGTAATAATACAGGACAACCACCTGGATAAGGTTACTTTAGACAATGGTCGACCCTGCTTGCCCTTCGCATAGGACAGGAAGAGTTGGTCTGATTTCCTTATTTGCTCAGTCCTATGCAAATAGAAACGTAATTGCCTATGAACGTCCAACTGGTGTAATTTGTGATCAGCTTTGTTGGAATAATTTGGAAAAAAGACTGGTAGATCAATAGATTGATTCAAATTATTTTCAGAGGGGACCTTAGGAAGAAACGAAGGATTAGTCCTGAGTGAAACCCTATCCTTATGGAAAATTAGGTAAGGAGGACGAACACATAGGGCTTGAAGTTCAGAAACTCTCCTCGCTGAAGTAATGGCCACCAAAAAGAGGGTTTACCAAGAAAGCAATTTCAAGGAACAGGAAGCTGCCGGTTCAAAAGGAGGCAGTATCAAGGAAGCTAGTATCAAATTCACGTCCCACAGAGGCGGGGGATCTCTCACTGGAGGCCTGAGCAAGATTGTTCCTTTAAGAAAGGCTTTGCAAAGCTTATGGGACATGATGTTGGTTTCTGACAGGCCCGTATGGAAATTTCAGTTTGCTGCTAATTGAACTCTAATAGTGGCAGAAGAGGAGCCCGCTTGAAAAAGTTCTGCTAAAAAGTCTGGGACGTTATGGACAGGGGCCGTAAAAGGATCTATATTTCTAGCCTCTGCCCAGAAAGAGAAACGTTTCCACTTACTAGCATAAGTCTTCCTAGTTGTAGGTTTATGCGAAGAAAGGATAATCTCACGCACTGAATGGGAAATGCTGGGAAGCCTGGCTAAGGTTGGAAGTGGAGCAACCAAGCAGTGAGGTTGAGAGACTGAAGAGATTGGTGCAGCCTGCCCGACTGATGGATCAAGAGGTCCAGAACTGGGTCCAGATTCCAAGGCTGCTCTAGAAGGTGACAATGCAGGAACGGGAACCAGATTTGTCGAGGCCAGTAGGGAGCAATGAGGATCATCCTGCACACCAGCACAGTAGATTTCTGAATTAGTTTGGGAATTAGGGGAAAGGGTGGGAATGCATACAGAAGTCCCTGGGGCTAATCGTGGACTAGATCGTCTCTGGGGGAGTGTCCGGGCAGAGGGAAAAGAGTGAAGAAATTGTTGCACTTGCTGTTGAGAGTAGTTGCGAAAAGGTCACAGCAAGGCTGACCCCATTTGCGGAAGATTTTGTCCGCTACTGTCCGATTGAGAGACCACTCGTGAGGCATGAGAATAGCTCTGCTTAGCCTGTCCGCTATGAAGTTGGACTTGCCAGGGATGTGCGTTGCTGTCAGAAACCGTTGAGAGGAGGTCGCCCACTGCCATAGTCTGAGTGCTTCTCGACATAAGGGATAGGACTTGGTTCCGCCCTGCTTGTTGATGTACCACACTACAGACATATTGTCTGTCTGAATTGCAATGGTCCCAGTGGGTGGAGAGTTCTGAAGAGCTTGCAATGCTAAAAGCACCACCCTCATCTCCAAGACATTTATGTGCAAGTGGTACTTGTGGGGTTGCCAGATGCCCTGGACAGTCCTGCCCTGAAAATGCCCCCCCCCCCGATCAGGGAGGCATCCGTGGTCACCGTGGCAACTGGAGGAGGAAGGACAAATGGTCTGCCCTGGGGTACTGATGGGGAGACCATCCACCAAGTCAAGTGGTCTTTGCATGACTGCGTGATTATTATCCTGTGAGACATAGGAAGTTGTTGAAAGGACCATTGGGTGAAAAGCATCCACTGGAGAATCCTCATGTGAAAGCGAGCCAGGGGAACTAATATGATCGCTGCTCCCATGAGACCCAAGGTTTTTAGGAGGAATCTGGCCTGAATCTTTCTGCATCCTAATTCTACCTGTACGTGTCGGCGAATGTCTGCCACTCTGTCTATTGGAAATCTTGCGGACAGATCTTTCGTATTTAATCTTGCGCCTATAAAGATTAAAGACTGACAAGGCGACAATGCAGACTTTTCGAAATTTATTGAGATACCTAAGTTGGAGCATGTTTGGATGGTATAATCCTGGCTCTCAGCAATTGATGTCTGTTGGTAGCAGTAAGGAGCCAATTGTCTAGATATGGAAACACCTGGAATTCCTTGCCATCTCAGGTGAGCGGTAACCACTGCCATACATTTGGTGAACACCCTGGGGGCTGTGGTGAGACCAAAGGGCAGGGCTCTGAACTGGTAATGACTGGCTCCCAGACGGAAGTGGAGAAACCTTCTGGAACGCCTGTCCATTTTGATATGGTAGTACACATCCTGAAGATCTATGGAGCACATCCAATTGTCCTGACCCAAAAAGGGTCGAATGGACTGAAGCGTGACCATCCAGAACCTCGTTCTTTGAACAGACTTGTTTAGTCTGCTGAGATCCAAAATAGGTCTCCAGTCCCCTGTCTTTTTTGGTACCAAAAAGAACTTTGAGTAAATTCCGGATCCTTGCTGGTCTGCTGGGACTTGTTGGATGGCCCGTTTTTTCAGCAGTTTTGAAATTTCTTGTACTGCCTGTTCCCTTAGACCGGGTGGAACATCTGGGATGGGCTTGTTCGCTTTTAAGGGGGTGGGGACAAAGGGGATTTTGTAACCTCTGGATATGATAGACCGTACCCATCTGTCTCGTGTGATGAGACGACAGGCTTCTGGGTACAGAGACAATCTTCCCCCGACTGCCTCCGAAGGTGGGCAGCCGGGCAGCCCCTCAGGTGTGCTGGAAGGGCTTGTCAGAGAAAGATTCTCTGCTGCCCTGATTCTGCAGACCCCCTCTGCCCTGCGGGTGGTGTCTATTGTTGTTCCCTCCTCTGCCTCTGGAGGGAAACTCGCCACGTGTGTCAGGCACGGCTCCCTGGGGTTTCTGGAACCACATCTTTCCACTCTTCTGACCTTTAGGGTATGGTCTAGAGGGAGTGGAAAAACGGACTCCCACGGCAAAGAGAGTCTTGCCTTCCTGCTCACACCTGGTAAGGGTATCTTTCTCTTGTGGTCCAAACAGAGCCGAACCATCGAAAGGGGTATTGGTGAAAGATGCCTTGAAGGGATCAGCAAAGTTACATAACCGCTTCAACGCATGTCTTCTCAAAGCCACGCCTCTGCCTGCGGCCCTACTCGCCCCATCAGCCGCATACAAAATGAGCCGCATGGAGGAGTTGATGACTGAATTAAGAGTCGCCAGCTGGGAGTTAATCTTGTCTTGAGCCCCTGCAGCTGATGGATCTTGAAGGGTATCTCCTAGCTCCTTAAGGAGATCCCTCTGGAGACGGGTGAAGTGGCACAAGTAATTCAGCGACCGCATGGAGAAGGTCGCTGAAGAAAACATCCCCTTCCCGTATCTGTCCATCTTCCTAGAATCTTCATTAGGGGGATGGACAGGTACAGAACTGTCAGCCAACTCCTTTTTCGTGGCCGCTGCTACCACCATGGCATCAACGGGGACACCCTTTGTCAAAAACAGTTTATCTTTAGGGGCCATAATAAACTTGGTGAGCCTGCGGGGGTTGGTTCCAGCCTTCCGAGTCACTACTTCCATCAATGGATCGAAAGGCGGAGACACCCAGGAGGTGGAGGGGCGAGAACCAAATGCGTCCAGGAATATCGACTCGTCCTCAGAAGGGTTAAGGGCAGTCCAGTTCCCCCTCTGCCTAAGGATCTCAAGGATGTCTGAGAAAGAGACATCTTCAGAGGGGGATCTTGGGGACCCTTCCGAATCCTCCAAGTCGGTATCTGATGTGACAGACTCGGGGAGTCAACATGTTTCCTCTTACATTTCCTCTTTCAAGGGGGCTCCTCTGAAATTTCAGGGGAGGCCTCGGAAGAGGAAGATACACCTAGTGGCATGACCTGGAGCGTTTGATCCCCTCGCTTGGGGTCTGGAGGAGGGGCAGAGACCGAAGCAGGCACCCTGGGGGAGGAGCCGAAGGGGCTGATCGAGGTGCAGACTCAGAAGTCAGCATGCTCCTCATGACCTCGAAGGCACCCCTGTCCAGCAGAGAAGAGGGTCCCCGCTCCGAAAAGATGGGAATCCTCCCCGGCATCGAAAGGGACGGCTCCGAGGCCGATGTAGGAGCTGAGTTTACCTGAGCCGAGGCTCTGAGATGAAGAACTGGGTCAGACAAGGGTCTGATGCCACTCACCCCCTCGGAGCTGACGAGGGAGTCTCAGTGCCCAGATCCCTCCAAGGATGGAACCATTGAAGAAATTGGAGCAGATGATGGAGCCGAAAGGTGAAGCATCGGAGCAGTTTCCAAGATCTGAACCCCAACAAACTCCGGCTCCGAACTGGCAGGAGGAGTCGGAGGAGGAACTACTTCAGGAACAGCCACAGCCTGATGAGGTGGGCTAGTTAACATTTTAGCCAGGGCCTGCGATTTGAGGAGTCTACTAACCACTCTCTCCAAGTCATGATCGGATAGCCTCGAGGACCGAGAAGAGTGGGACCGATGGCTCCATTCAGATTGTAGTAAGGGCGACCCCGGAACCGAGCGAATCGACTATAGGGATGGCGACCTAGATCGCTTACGGCTCCCTGACGGTTCCGACACCAAGGTCGGAGCCGAGTGAGATTTAGATACTTTGGTTCCGGCCAGAACCGAAATAGAAGCAGACGCTCCACCTGGCGACGACTCCATACTGGGAGCCGACGGCTTGGTGGGCTTAGGGGTTTTCGCTGGCTGAGACTTCGCCGGAGACCCCTCGGGTTTAAGTAACTCCCTGAGAATCAACTTGTTCCTACGCTCCTGCAGGACTCTCGGACTAAAGGCATGACATACCGAGCAAGAGTCCTGCAGGTGTAGGGCGCCCAAACAATAAACACAAGAAGTGTGACCGTCTGTCAGAGACATTTTCTGACAGCACGAGTCACACTTCTTGAACCCTGATACCTTGGTATCCTATGATATGCTAAAGAAAAAGGGATACCAACTGAATAATATTAGACTAGTGTAAATAAACACACATGCTCACACACACACACACACACACACACACACACACACACACACACACACTAGTCCTACACCTTCACACAAAAAATTAAAGAGAGTAACAATACTAGCAAAAATAAAAAGAAAATTATCTTTAAACTACAAAGGCTAAACACTACTTCCTACTGGAAAAAGGTTTATAAAAGGGAAGGGGCGGCCTACTTTAGGGAGATGGGGGGGGGGGTGAAACTCTCTAATTAAAACGAGTTTCCTAAAAGGCAGAAAACACAGGTACTACAACTAATCTAACAGTACTACACTACTAAGAACAAAAAAGCTTGAAATATGTACTGAAATTTAACAACTAATTATGACAAAAAGATGAATACGACCTGAGCCAGTAAAGCGCAACCTCGTAGCTGAAGCAGCAAACGTGATCTGGGGATCTAGCGCCAGGCATTGTGGGATATAGGGAGGCCTCGTGCCAGTAAATAGCTCTCGAGCTTTAGAAAATGGCCGAGTCGGAGCCGAGAATCGGCTCTGAACCCAACCAGCAAGAATGAAGGCGAAAGAGACAACTTAACATCACATAATTTGAAATATTGTACACAATTACTAAGTATTGGAAAGTAATCCAAGCAGGGTTGGCAGTCTGTTTCTAGTTGAAAATCCTTTATTAAGTACACAGACAAGCGATCCAAGTAAAACAAAAATCACAGTAATAGTTTCCTCGCAAGCTAACTATTTATATATATATATATATATATATATATATATATATATATATATATATATACACACACACACACACACACACACATGTTTGATCAGGCAAGGGTGTGGTTTATTGTGCTGTAAAACAAAGTGTTATTGGTATACATGTTAAATTCACATCCCTTCTCCCATCAGTGTGACATTCGAGCTGGTCCTACCCTACTTAGTAGCTGTCATGATAATATAACACTCCACAACAGAAGGAAGAAACTGTTGCAGAAAAAGATGAAGTCCCAATACTGGAAAAACTCCCTTATTAGCCTCAACAAAAAGTTGAGATCCCTCATCAAAATCTCTAAAGCCAGCTATTCATTTATTTTTTATTTTATTTTATTTTACATTTGTTAACCAGGGGTGTCAGACTGAGCCGAAAAGGCCCTTTTTCAGCAGAGGCCCAGGGAGAAAAGCTCCACATAGAAAAATTACAGATACATTTAGATATTTAGACATGATCAGTATACAAACAAATTACAATAGACATGTTTTTACAGTGGTATGCACCAGATCAACCTTTACAGTGGAGAGAAGTCAGAGTCCCTTAGCAGTCTGTCATACACGTGACGTTCTGGCTATTTTCAGCCATTTTTAGACCTCACCTGACCACCTACAGCCTACTCTCCAGGTGGTCTACTTTCCACCCCGCATAGTGCCACTTAAAGTGAGAATTGCAGCTATCCTATGAACTGAAACGGCAGACAACAAACTATTTTCAGCCATTTTCAGACCTCGCCTGCCCACCAAAAGCCTATTCTCCAGCTGGTCTACTTTCCACCCCCTACAGTGCCACTCAAAGTAAGAATTGTGGCTGTCCTACGAACTGAAAAGGCAGACAACAAAGTATGTATCTACTGCATCCTGCCTTTCACAAATAAGCTGTAAAGGGTTTTTTTGGTTAAATGTTAAGTAATAAAGGAACAAAATAAACAAAACTGGCTCTCTCTTGCTTGTCCAGTATGACTGCTGCTAAGGCCTCCCACCCTAGTTTTTCTAGCTCCTCAGCTACTTCTGTTTAGACTTCCCTCCATTTAGGTATTTTTTAGTTTGTTTTTTTCATTAACCAAAGTATCTCCATAGAATCTTTCAACTGGAGATAGTAGTGTACAAATTATTTTATTAGTCACCAAACTTATGTGACTGTTTTTTTCTCAGTGCTTGCACACAGGTTTCCTCCCACTCCGTTCACCCTTCGCTTCGCTCGGGCTCACTCTGCTTCCCTACCCCCATTCCTACCCACCCCACATCAATTACATTTATACTTCCATACACCCCACCCCCTATTACCTAACTCTGACCTCATTTCCTTTCCTCTAAACCCAACATCCCCCTAACTACCAACCCACTCCACACCCCCTGCATTTACATATCCCTCACCTCACACTCCCAACATCCATACCTACATCACACCCATCTAAGTCTCTTGCCCGTGGAAGTACTATGTCTCTTCCCCACTCCTCTCCAAACTACCTAACACTCTCTCTAGCATTAATAATACTGACAAACCTAACATCCCTAAACTCACCTTATCGATCTCCCAAGACTACACCAGTCACCAACGTACACTCTCCAACACTAACCTCCTATTCTGACATATCTCCAAGCCTCATTCAAACTAACCCTATCTTTCTCTTAAAACCTAAACACTTTTCTTATAACAACTCGACCCCATTCACATTAGCATACAAACATCAGTCTAACGTGGCAAGTAAAGGACCTTGGCAAATGCCCCCTATCACTAAACACTTTCTCCACCTATGTGGAGATATTCACCCAAACCCAGGACTCAATCCTACTACCCCCAAAAGCAATAATTCCCATAGATCACTACAATTCATCACTATCAACCTCCAAAGCATTAGGAATAAAATTCTGGAATTCCATGCCTGGATATCCCAAACTAAACCAGCTATGTCACTACCAAAACCTGGCTAAAACCATCCTTCCACCTGGTTGCTCCTGCCTTAGAGCAGATAGACCTTGCAAAAAAAGGAGGATGCATTGCCTTCTTCTTTCCACAAAGCCTCTCCATTACCCCCTACTCATCTCCAATACCCCAATTCTTAAATGCTGAAATACTAATTGCTTTCCTAAACCTAAATAACAACAAAAGAATATGTATTACAACATTATACTTAGCCCCAGGAAATAATACCCCACGTCTAGAAGAAATCTTAGCTTGGATCGCCTCAAAAATTAACAACAAAACAATCATACTTGATGATGTGAATATAAATTGGCCCAGTCAGGTAGATAGCTCCTTACCCCCAATATCAACCTCTACAACTTTCCCCAAGTAATCACAAATATAACCAGACCAGTTAAAAACAATAGCGGTGGCTCAATCATAGACTGGATCCTAGTTTCTGACCCCAACAAGTTCTCCAAAACAGGTACCCTTCCCTGCAGTATCAGTGACCACAACCCAGCCTATGCCATACGCAAGACATCCCAACTGCCCAACAACTTTACCCAAGTAATCACAAATATAACCAGACCAGCTAAAACAATAGCAGTGGCTCAATCATAGACTGGGTCCTAGTTTCTGACCTTAACAAGTTCGCCAAAACAGGTACCCTTCCCTGCAATATCAATGACCACAACCCAACCTATGCCATATGCGAGACATCCCAACTGCCCAACCAACATCATTATATACTACGGAGAACCCTTACTAATTTCAACCAATACACTTTTAATGACCATCTAAAATTTATTAACTGGAATATACTAAAAACCCTTCCTCTGGATGGAGCAGTTGAATTTTTTAATTCAGCCTTCCTAAAAGTCCTAAACTACTATGCTCCTCTGCGCTGCAAAAGAGTAAAAACAAAAAACTGCATCTGGCTCTCTAAAAGCACCAAGCAGGCCATGGTCATAAGAGACAAAGCCTGGAAAAAATGGCATACAACTACCGATCTCTCTGACCTCCAAAAGTACAGACATCTTAGCAACAAAGTTAAACATCTAATCATCAATGACAAAAAAGAAAACATTATATTAAATTGCAGCATAATTTCAAACAAAACCCAAAACAATTCTGGGCCTCAATATCCACACTATTAAACCCTGGTTCAAAAAGAAATCCCTGTCCACATTCTGAAAAAACACCCCTAGAAATTGCCACAATCTTTAACTCATACTTTGTTGAAACTATAGCCAAACTAACTGCCACACTCCCACCCCCACCTTCTAAAACTAACCACTCCACCAACTACGACCACCCAGTAGACCTACCCACTACCACATTTTCTCTCTCTTCAATCCCAACATCTACTACAAACAAACTCCTGCTTAAATTGAAACCAGGAAACAATGCCCCTGCCAACCTACCCCCAGAATACCTGAAAGTGTCAGCTCCAGCCATCTCCTACCCCATTAGTATACTCCTAATCAGGTCAATTCAGGAATCATATATACCCACCATCTGGAAGAAAGTCTACATTCTTCCCCTACATAAAGGCGGTAATAATACTGAAACCTCTAACTTCCGTCCCATAGCTATAGTGTCCCCCATTTCTAAAATCTTAGAAAAATGCATACACTCTCAGCTCCAGCAATACCTCTTAAACAATAATCTTCTATCTTCCTGTCAACATGGTTTCTGTCCCAATCATAGTACTATCACTGTTCTCCTATCCTTCACAAATACTGTTAACCAAGCATGCAATGAAGGAAAACTCATCTCTCTCTTCCTGGATCTGTCCAAGGCATTTGACACCATTTCCCACTCCCTACTTCTCTCCAAGCTTTCAGCTCTGAACTTGTCCCCACCAACTCTGCTCTGGTTTTCCAACTAGCTATCCAATAGAAAACAATCCACTAGATGGCTTGAATCTACCTCATCATTCCTTGACACCCCCACAAAAGTTCCTCAAGGATCCATATTAGGCCCTCTACCTTTCAGTATTTTCATTAAAGACTTTCATTCTTGTGTCCCCAACAACTCAGTTATTCAATATGCAGACGACTCAACTATAATTTCCACCTGCAAAACCATACCTGAACTACTTTCATACACACAGCAAGCATTGTCCTCTGTTAAAAGCTGGATGACTAACAATCATCTCACACTCAATCCAAACAAAACCAAACTTCTTCTCTTCTCCCCTAAGAAAACCACCACAATAAACAAACCAGGCTTCAAAATCTACTCATTAAACAAAACCACCCTAGAAACTGTTACACACACAAAACTGCTAGGTGTCACCATAGAAGAAGGCTTAACCTTAGACCAGCACATTCACAATAACATAAAAAAAACACCAGAAGCTGGGAACCCTCTATAGGCATAAACACTTCCTCAACCCCACTACCAAACAAACCTTGGCCACCACCTTTCTACTACCCTCCTTACTATATGGTGCCCCCCTCTTCACTAACATTTGCACATCCCTAAAAAATAAAATGGAAACCTCTTATAATAAAATTACGAGAATCGAAACTACTACCATCACTGTTTCTCACTGCACACACTCAAATGGCTTGAGCTACCTCAATACCTCATTCACCAGCAACTCTCAATAGCCCACAAAATTAACTATAAACCCCTTGAATGTCCAGCCTTTACCTCCACTCTAACTCAATAGCACTCAAACAGACCACTTAGATCACAAAATGAGACCCTGCTACTCGTCCAAAAACCTGCACTCCCTGCCGGACATTCACTCTACTCTTTCTGCATTGCCAAACTCTGGAATTCACTCCCTACATCACTCAGAGCCACCAGTAATGCCAGGTCCTTCAAAGATGGTCCCCATTCACAATTATCTACCCATTGGTAATGCTCCTGCTCCACATCGCACATTACCTGACCCCTTCCAACTGTTCCATTAGCAAATTTGTACCCATACTCTATATAACTGTTTATACTGTTATGACTGTTAGACTGTTATGTAATTCAAAATACAACTGTTCATTTTCTGTCATGACTGCTAAAACTTCAAAAATACACATGCCTTGCATTTTTAACTTGTTTTAGCTAATATTTTGTTTTTCCTTCTGATTTGTAACTTCAATCTGTAACCTAACTGTATGCTGAACTTGTATAATTTTCTGTTTGTTTACAGATGTCTATTCGGAGCTTTTCTCCCCAGGCCTCCACTGAAAATGGGCTCACTCCAGCCCACTGGACACTCCTGGTAAACAAATGTAAAATAATAAATAAAATAAAAAAACAAGAAAATATTAATTTAAAAATAAAAGTAATTAATAGATTTGTGGTGTACAGATGAAATTTGGAACATAGAATACATGCATAGTACACAGGTACAGTATTTACATTGTACATTAGCCAGTGTTTGTGAGTAAGAGTGAAAACTATTATCTAGTACTCTAGGTTTAGTATGTGTACCTTATCCGCTTTCACTAGCCTGGGGAGCAATCATGGCACTGCCAACTTTGCTTGAGATGTTGCCTAATGAGGTTTTTAAAGGAGGCTTTGGACGATGTGTTTTGTATGCTAGTGGGGAGAGAGTTCCATTTTTTAGACACTGAACTACTATATAGTGTGTCTCCAAAGCTACTGTAGTTGTTGGTGACTTCTAGTAGTAGTTTGCTTGATGATCTAAGAGGATTTTTGGGTGAGTGATGTTGTACTTGGTTTTTGAGGGCAGTATTTGGGGAGGTAATAGATGGAATGATAGAGGCAGAGCTGATTGTAGGTTAGGAGGTTGGGCAGTTCAAGCCAATGGAGCTGTCTCAAAGCAGTACAGTGATGAGATCTATATGAGCAATTTGCAGCAAAGCGGGCAATTCTGTTATAGCAGGCTTCCATTTTGCTTAGTTCAGTTTTGTTGATATTAGTCAGAATGGGAGATGCATAGAGTAGGGTGGATAGAAGTTGGGAGCGAGCAATGGCTGATCTTTTGTTGTTGGTAAGAAATGGTTTGATACAGAAGAGTGATCCCAATTTGGCATGTACTTTTTTAATAGTTAAGTTGAGATGATTATCAAATTTTAGGTGGTAGTCTATGGTTATTCCCAATAGCTAAGCCTGTGCCACTGGAACAATTGGAGTAGCATTTGTGGAGTAGATAGTGAATTGACTGTTATCAGTGTTTTTGTTAGAACTGGTTATAATCATAAGTTGAGTTTTCTTTGGATTGAGGATAAGTTGGGCTTTGGTAAGGTAGTTTTCATTGTCAGAGAATGCTAGTTGAGTTGTTTGCAGGAGGGTGGGAATGTTTTGTGCAACACAGATTAAGGTAGTATCATCTGCATACTGAATGATAGATGCATGCTGTGTGGAAGTATGGAGGTCATTTGTGAAGATTGTGAATAGTAGTGGTCCTAAGATAGAACCCTGTGGAGCTACTATAGTTATGGGCAGCTGAGGAGAGAGAGAATTTTCCCATTTCACAGCTTGGTACCTGTCAGATAAGTATCTTTGGAACCAGGTAAGAGTGGAGTTTGATGGGTGATATTGGTTTAGTTTGTTTGGCAGGATTTGGTGCGAGACTGTGTCAAATGCTTTGGACATATCCAAAAAAGAGTTGACACCTGCAGGCCTTCGTTTTTGACATGGTTTACTGTGTCTGTGAAGCAGAGGAGGGCTGTAGTGGTACTATGGGCATGTCTGAAACCATGTTGAGTAGGTGACAGGATGTTGCTGTCTAGGAGATATTTTAGCACTTGGGTATGGATACATTTTTCTAGGATTTTGGCCAGGGGGGAGAGTAAAGCAATGGGTCTGTAGTTATTAAGTTCAGTGGAGGTCCCGCCTTTATGTATGGGTGTAACATAGGATATTTTCCAGAGTTTGGGCACATAGTTTTCAACAACTGATCTGTTTATGAGAGTGGAGATTGGGATAGCAATAGCATCTGCTGCGTGTTTCAAGAAATAGCTGGGGAGTAGGTCGGCTGCTGTTGATGAGGTTTTTAGCTTAGAGAGCATGCTTTTGATTGAAGTGGTGGAAACTGTTTTGAGGGTAAAGCTTGTATTAGTGTTATTTGTGTTGTGGGGGGGGATAGTGAGGTTGGAACTGCCTGTGATACTAAGGATAGAATTGAGTTCACAAAGTGGGAGTTGAATTGTGTTTCGATGGGAACTTTAGTGTCAGGGGTGGTTGGTTTGGGGGTAGCCTTTTTTTGGTGGGTTTTAGTAGCTGGTTTACATTTTTCAAAAATTGTTGGGAGTTGTGTTGGTATTTAGTTTGTAATGTCGTGTAGTAGGAGTTTTGTCCACCTAATACATTTTTTTGCACGGTTGCGCAGTTCTTGGTACTTAGGCTTTGTGTTTCTTTGTGTTTTTGATAGTAAAGCCAAGCAGTGTCTCTGGATTTGATTTGTTTGGTTTCTTTACTGAGCCAGGGGGTTGTAGATTGTGCAATGGAGCGACAGTGTCTAGGTGTTGTAGAAATGTTTTGTTGAAATATGCTGCAGCCTGGTCAAGTGGGAGGGTTTTTTTTTTTGGGGGGGGGGGTCCAGTCACAGTTACAGAGTAAATTATTGAGGATCTCAGGATAGATTTGGGCCTGGGTTGGGGTGGATGTCCCCACTTATGGTGAGCCTGGTGTTAAAATGGTGATACAGATGTTGGAGTATGGTGATGAGTGTGAGAAAGTATTGTGTTTTTTTGGAGTAGGAATGAGAGCATATGTGTTTAGTTCTGAATTGGTCCATTATGTAGTTCTTGAACAATTATGGGCAGATATTATTATAATGTGCGGTGTCTGTATATGAGAGTGCATGATATAGTGTTGTGTTAATAAGTTTAGGGATATTGCTAGAGTGATAACTTGTGGAGTTATAATGAATTATGAGACGACAGACTAGACTTAGTTGTGTGATAGTCATGGTTATAAAGTTTAAGTTGGTTCTAGGTGGAGGTGTGGTTAGGAATTATAGGGTTGCACTATATGCAGATGGGTAAGTAGTGTGGGATGATGTAATAATGCCTAGTGGGAATGAGAGTGGTTGGGAGTATTTTGTGGTGAAGCAAATGGGTGTGGTGTAATGTGATCTGACTTGAGGAGGTGTGATTGGTGGAGGTCATGTGAGGTTGAGCTGTGGGTGTGGTTGCGATTACAATAAATGTAGAGGTAGTGGGGCAGGAGGGAATTGGGGGCAGTGGAGAGAGCCTGAGCGTTAGCAAGGGCGAACGGAGCAGTGCAGAGCCCACCAAGACAAGAGTAATGGGCAGCAAAAAGTACTTTAAGTGTTACTTTACAAATCTGAACACTTTAAAGAAATTCCTGAGGTCTAATGGCTTACCAACAAGCAGAATTCAATTGTTGAAGAGCACTTGTTTCCTGGTAGAAGACTAGTAGTTTAAAGATGGCTGCATGCTCAGCAGGATTCTAATATAGACTTAGTATTGGGGGAGGGGGATAGCAGAAGGGGTGTAAACCGGCTGGAATGCAAAGAAAACACAGAAACCAGACAGGCAATCAGTGAAGGCAGAATGACGGCAGGCACTAAAAACAACCACAAAGCCTTCTATAGTTATATCAAGAATCTCCACAGCAATACCCAGGTTTGCTCTGAGTTACTGCACAATGGTACCTCCTATACTGAGTCAACAGATATTGCCAGCATACTGACCGACAGATTCATGCCAACTTTACCTCTCTCTCCCTCCCTAAAGGACCAAACACAATACCAGAGGAATGCCAGGTACCCAGCATTACTACAGCACAGGTTAAAGCTGTATTGTCCAAGGCCAAGAATACAGCTTCCATGGACCTGACAATATCCCTGGATGTGTTCTACATGAACTACAAAGTGAAATGGCACCACATCTGTGTGCCCTGTTCAATCACAGCCTCACCTCAGGCTTTTTCCCTATCGAATGTCGCACTACTACAATCATCCCTCTCCATAAAGGGGGAGCGACTACAGACCCTAGAAATTATCACCCCATTAGTCTGACGAGGCTGATATGTTAAGGATATGGAGCGCATCATCATGGACTTAATTAACAAGGATATAGGGAATCACCAAACTCTAGATCCCATGCAATTTGGTTTTGTGAAAGGTAGATCATGCCTGCTCAACCTGGTTGACTTCTTGGAGTCAGTCACCAGAGCTGTGGATGAGGGCAAGGCAGTTCATACAGCCTACCTCGATCTGGCCAAGGCGTTTGATACCATTCCCCACTCAGGAGTTATTGAAAAGCCCATCAAACTAGGCATCAACCCCTATATCACTAGATGGCTTGCAAATTGGCTCACAGATAGAGCCCACAGTGTGAAAGTAGTGGAATCCAAGTCAGATTGCCAACCAGTCATGACTGGAGTTCCACTGGGATTGGTCCTGGGTCCTCTCCTGTTTAGCATCTACTTCTCGGAAGTCCAGGCCAACACGGAGGGACTCTGGCTGACCAACCTAACCACCATCTGGCAATCTAAAAATATATATAACTATATACATATACATAAACACATGCACAAAGTGCTTTAGAAGCAAGTTGGTCAAAAGATGGGTTACTATATACATGTCCCAAAATCCCTGACTACTGTGTCTACTTTTAGGATTGTTTTAACAATGAGTTAGACCCCTGGTTGGCCAAATTCCCAAAAGGTATTATTATCCATCAAGTTCTGCCATTTTTCCAGACCTCATTTTTCTTAGTGCTGTTCTTACTTCTTCCAGGGTGCGTTCTTCTTCCTCCTTCTTCTTAGGCTATGCAAGGGACAGTACACTTCCTCCTTCTTCTTAGGCTATGCAAGGAACAGTACACTTCCTCCTTCTTCTTAGGCTATGCAAGGGACAGTACACTTCCTCCTTCTTCTTAGGCTATGCAAGGGACAGCACTCTTCCTCCTTCTTCTTAGGCTAAGCAAGGGACAATACACTTCCCTCTTCTTCTTAGGCTATGCAAGGAACAGTACACTTCCTCCTTCTTCTTAGGCTATGCAAGGGACAGCACAGCTTCAGTAGGGGGTTTCTTCATTCAGAAACCTCTGGGAGTACTAGTTGTACTCTTTCCATCCGCCTTTGATGATCTCTGGAATGGTGAGCATATTCATGCTGGCATCCCTTATAAATGGTGTTTCTGCCTTGTAACCTGATAGAGTTTCTTTGTGCCATCTGCTGAGTCACTTTCTAGAAGCTGTTAGCATTTTCCTGACAACTTGTTTGCCAGTGCAACTGCTCTCTTGGCTTCTGATAGCCAATCCATATTCCTTCTTAGCCTGGTCTATCTTTTATAATTTCCCACTTCTTCCTGTAATCCTTCATTCTTTTGATAACTTTCTATACATCTGCATTGAACCATTACCTTATTTCTATACCTGCATCAGTCACATATCTGTTCTACAGTCTTTACACATACTGTTTGGAGACACTGACATTCTTATTCAACTCCATCTATTTACTCTTCCTATTGATGTGACAGAACTCTGAATATTTTCCTGAACTCCCATGAATTTTCTCTAGTCATCTTCCACGTTTCGCATGGTCTCTGTTGATGTTATAACCTTCTCTGAAAACAGTTTGAAGCTGATTGTGGTCACCAGTGAATTATGCTGGTGGCTGACAGTTTCAATGGGGATGACTTTGCAATCTCGAATTCTTCCTCAGTGCTATATTCCTTACTAGGAAGAAGTCTACTTGAGCTTCATGATAACCACTCTTACATGTGATCTTGTGACTGTCTCTCTTGGGGACAATCCAAAGAAAAAACTAGCACTCAGATCAACGATGTCTCAAGTCATATAGTTGGTGACCCCCCCCCCCCCCAAAAAAAAACAAGAAAAATGGTTTTGTTCATTACATCAGCTTTATCAGTTAACCTAACCAAATTTCTCAACATCTACTTATATATGAACATAAAAACAATTTACAGAAAAACACTAATATAACCAGTAATTCAGCATAACTGTATATAATAAGCCCAAATAACTATTTTTAAACAAAACAAACTATAAATGATTTCATTACTACTAATTTTATATATATATATATATATATATATATATATATATATATATATATATATATATATATATATATATATATATATATCTACACACACACACATGTATATATATATATATATATATATATATATATATATATGTTGCGTCTTTCGGCTTTTCCCGGTTAGGGATCGCCACAGCGGAACTCCGGTCCGCTAATGATTGGCAGTAGATTTTTACGTGCCGAGTTGCCGGCCCTGATGCACAACCTTCAAGGTCGCCCATTCATGCATGTCTCCACACAGACGATGCTCTAGCTGAGAATTGAACAGGACGTCTTACTGTGAGGCGACAACGTTACTGCAGCACCACCACCGCAGTATATATATATATATATATATATATATATATATATATATATACACATATATATATATATATATATATATATACATATAAATAAATATATATATATATATATATATATATATATATATATATATATATATATATATATATATATATACATATATATATATATATATATATATAGTTGTAACCCAAAATGTAGAACACATATTTGGTAACAAAGTCTTTGTAAGTTTCAAAAAGAGAAAATGCACAAATGAGTGAATACTCATTTGTGTGAATCACATAAGGTTGAATTTCATTTTATACAGTGTATGTGAGCAGAAGTGTGCAGGGAAATGAATGTTTGAAAAACTGGTGGTTGTAAGGAAGTGCAACATTGTGTTATACCAGTTGGTGTAAACATGCAGATGCTTGCGGGTGATAGTTAGACTAAGGGTATAGATTCAGTGATGTGCATGTTTTGTGTTGTGTGTGCTCTGTGTCCTTTTGTCATTGCCAATCATTAGTGGACCGGTGATCTCCTGTGGCGACCCCTAGCAGAGAAAAGCCAAAAAGACATATTGGTACTTTCAAATGACACCAATTGTCACAGACTGGAACAAATAACTCACAAAAGCAACATGTCACTGCCAATGATTGTATCCAAGTAAATTTATTAAAATTAAGTGTTACATTTACACCACTTAGTAAACCTATTCTGAATCAATAATCACTCCACTCAATCACTTAAAAATACTACAAATAAGTCAAGTGATGAATAACAACCAGTCAAATGAAAACATTAATTTTCAAAGATACAAAGCATGTATTCATTCTATAAAATTGTGTATAAAAACCGAAATGTAAATATAAGTATTAATCATTTTACAAAATGTCATAAAAGTAATTTTAACAGTGTGACATTACTAGCGCTCTTCTTTATATATATATATATATATATATATATATATATATATATATATATATATATATATATATATATATATATATATATATATATATACATACACACACACACACATATATATATATATATATATATATATATATATATATATATATATATAATATGAGTCTACTTTGTTTCATTGAATCTCATTTCACCCTAACCACTTCGCTGAAAACTAATTTCACTGAACTGCAGTTAGTATATATTGCACTGTGTAGAATACTGTAATGCAAGTAAAAGGTATATGCCCTTTTCCCCACTGTAGTGCTATACTGGAGTTAATATATATAGTTGGGGGGTGTGGGGGTTTGAGTAAATATTGTCTTCTGGAGAGAGTTAGCTACTGGTGTTGTAACTATGTATGTCTACTGTTTAAAATGTATTGTTTTGAAGTTTTTGATAAAATACAATATAAAACAAACAAGGTGGGGGGCTTTTTTTTTTAGCTCACACTTGGCTGACAGTTCAAAGGGAGATTGGATCAAAGATTGTAAAACCAAATTCAAATCGCACTGGGGAGTGGGGTCTTTAAAAGAGGGGTCTAAGAAGAAAGGTTCCCCTTGTAAAGGCCTTACAAAATTTGGAAGAAGCTAAAGACGAATTGTTTACTCCAATGTGAAAATTAGAAATTACAGCTAGTTGTAATTTTACAGTTGAAGAACTAGCACCTTCATTAAAAATTGTAGCTAAAACTCAAAACTGAAAAAGGAAAAAGGGTCAATGTCATTCTGCTGTGCCCAGATAACCCTTTTCCATTTATTTCTATACATTTTTCTAGTTGAAGTTTTGTGGGAGGATAAAAGAATGTGGTGGTCAGGGGAGTCAGCCTGAGCTTTCTTGCTATCAATGGAAGGAGAAACCATGTGGTCAATTTCAGGCCAAAGATGTCCAGGAGTCTCATGTCTGTCGGATGAGACAGGAGATCTGGAAATGGATCCAGAATCCATTGTGGGTGAAGTAGATGAAGCCAAAGTAAGGGGAACCAAATCTGATGTGGCCATTAAGGAGCAATCAATCAAGATGCTTCCTGAAGGAATTTAGGGATTGGAAGCACTGGGGCGAAAGGTGTAGAGGAGACCTAGGAGCCAATCATGGAGAGGAGTGTCTCTCAGTGATTCCCCCAAGTAGGGAGACCAGGGCAAAGAACATGCTGCACTTGTTGTTGAGGGAAGATGCAAAGAGATTGCAGCAAGGTTGGCCCCATAGACGGGATATATTTTCTGCCACTTTCATGTTGAGTGACCACTTGTGAGGCAATTAGAATGGACTTGCTTAATTTGTCTGCTGTATTTGATGCAATTCCAGCAAGAAGTTAGAGTCTAGGCTCTCTCCTTCACAAGCCAGTATATCTGGCACTGATAAGGCTGTCAACACAATCACTACACCTCAAACACTAGCCACAGCTACACAACACACACCCACATATGCGGAGGTTCTCAACAAAAAAAAAACCCAAACAAAGGAGACCTCAGAGGCAAAAGCATATGAGAACTCCACAACCCTCCACACCACATAGCATGCATAGTCCACACACCAGTGTCGCTCAACCACTAAGGCCAGGCCTAACCATAAACCCAACATATTAGTCATAGGAGATTCCACTGTGAGACACACAAATGTGTCCCTCACCAGGCTGGATAAGGAGAAAGTCACTGTTAGTTGTTTGCCAGGTGCCATATCACACACGCACTTAAGTCTCTCAACAACAGGTACTGTTATGACTCTGTCATAGTCAATGTTGGCGTGAATGACTTGAGACATACTTCCCTGGACTATATGAAGAGAGACATGATTGAGCTCGGTGAATATATGTCCCAGGCAGGTATGTCCCTAGTCTTAAGCAGCATTCTACCATCACCCAGAATGATGCCTCAACACAAATAGAAAATGATTGACTTTAACAACTGGCGTAGTTTTTGGTGTCATTCCAGGGGATCCAGTGTCTGACAGCCTGGGAAGATATGATCGACAGACCACAATGCTTTGCTAGAGATGGCCTGCATCTGTCTCACTTGGACTTCAGATTTCTGGCAAAGGCCCTTGCCTGCCCCATTGTGCCTCTTTTTAGGAAACGTCATGAGGTCGATACTACCAACATAAAAATGTCAACAAAAAAAGAAGTTGTGTCTTACCATAACGTTCCGTGTTGTTGATTTTCTTTCATTCATCACTTATGGGTTTGGTTCCGTGCCCTCTGAACCGAGTTGGCCTAATACCAAGCTTGCGCCAGCCAAAAAAAGCTTTTACCTATAGTGCCCTTCTCCCTGTTACCTCAGATCAAGTTTGCCCAGTATTAGTAAAGCAGAGGCCATTTCAGCGCAAATGCCCTAACTCACCACTTGGACCCAAAGTCCAAAATGGAGGAGGAAGGAGAGTGGGAAGTGATGAATGAAATAAAATCAACAACACTGATGGAACGCTATGGTAAGACATAACTTCTTTATCTGATGTTGTTAATATTCTTTCCATTCATCACTGATGGGAAAGAATCCCCAGCTACCTTGTGTTCCTTGGGCGGCCCTTATGGAAGAACATTCCTGAGCACCACTGAGCCGAAGGCAGCTCTCCCTCTGGAAACCACATCCAATTTGTAATGATTAATAAAAGTGTGGGGGTTAGCCCATGTGGCTGCTGCACAAATATCATAGATAGAGGCTCTCAAATGGAAGGCTACAGAAGTTGCCATGGATCTGGTAGAGTGGGCTTTAACATTCTGTGGTATAGATTTTTTGCAAGTGAACAGATGTAGCATATGCAGTCCCTTAGCCATTTAGATAAAGTGACCGTGGAGACAGAATTTCCTATTCTAGGTCTGGAGAAGGAAATGAAAAGTTGGTCAGTTTTACACATTGCTTTAGTTCTGTCCAAATAAAACCTCAGTTGTCTGTGTACATCCAAAGAATGCAGACAGTATTCCCCTTTATTAGTATAATTTGGGAAAAATACTGTCAAATCAATGGTCTGATTGATGGAAAAATCTGAAATAACTTTGGGAAGAAAAGATGGGTTTGTCAGGAGTGATACTCTGTCCTTGTGGAAGATTAAATAGGGCCCTTTTAATGCATAATGACTGAAGCTCTGAAATTTGTCTGGCTGACATGATGGCTACCAGGAAAAGGGACTTCCACGATAAAAATATGAGGTCACACTTTGGTGCAGGTTCAAAAGGAGGTTGACTTAAGAACTGAAGAACTAACGTGAAGTTCCATGGCTCTATAGGTTGTCTGATTGGAGGCCTAATGTAAGAGATTCCTTTAAGAATGGTTTTGCATAGCCAAAGAGAGAGATGAGGGCAGAATTATTGAAACCATCATGAAAGTTAGAAATAGCTGCTAGATGTACTCGTATGGTAGCAGCTGCAGCTGCAGCTCTATCTTCGAAGAATTTTGACAGATATTGTAAGATTGCTGTAACTGGAGCCGAGTACAAGTCTAGCCTTCTTTTCTTAGACCAAACAGAGAACTTCTTCCACTTGCATATAGTCTTCTGGTGGATGGTTTGTGTGAGGCCAGGATAATGTAAAGTACAGGTGAGGGAAGGTTATCCTGCCTGGCAATTAACGGAAGTGAAGAAACCAAGCTGTCAGCTTGAGACTGGATAGGTTCTGGTGACTCAACCCTTGGGAGTGAGAAATTAGGTCTGGAAAAGCATCCAGAATCCACAGTCAACATAATAGATGAGGCCAAAGGAAGGGGAACCAAACTTGTCTGGGCCAAAAGGGGGCTATGAGGATCACTTTACATTTCAACTGAATAGCTTTCTTTATGAATTGGGGAATCAGAGGGATGGGAGGGGATAGGCATATAGCAGTCTCGTGGGCCAATCGTGAATCAGAGCGTCCCTCAGGGACTCCTCCTGTTGGGGAAAATAGCTGCTGCATTTGTTGTTTGACAGGGAGTTGAATAAGTCACAGCAAGGCTGGACCCAACAGCTGACATTTTCGCTGCTACGTCGGGATTGAGGGACCACTTGTGAGCCAGGAGAATACATCCGCTCAACTAGTCTTCAATCACGGTGGAATTCCCAGGGATATGCGTTGCTATCAGAAAGTGGATGGAAGCTATTGCCCACTGTCAAATTCTCATGGCCTTTCGACACAGGGGATAGGACTTGGTTCCTCCTTGCTTGTTGATATACCAGACTACTGACATGTTGTCTGATTGAATTGCGATTGTTCCAGAAGGAAGAACAGCTTGGAATGCTTGCAATGCTAACAGCACCGCTCTCGGTTCTAGAATGCTGATATGCAGGTTGGCCTCCAAAGTGGACCATGTGCTTTGGGCTGTCTTTCCCTGGAAATGCCCCCCCCCCACCCTATCAGGGAAGCATCCATGGTCACAATGGCCTTGGGTTGGGGGGGTGGGGTGGAATGGGTGGCTCCAAAGTTCTGTGTCTGGCCTCATCCACCAAAGAAGGTCCTGCTTGCAACCACTGGTTATCTGAATTTGAAAGCATAGAGGGTGGTAATTTGGAAACCATTGAGATAGCAGAAGCCATTGAAGTATTCGCATATGCAGTTTCACAAGAGGCACTATTGGTATGGAAGCTGCCATGGATCCTAAAACCTGAAGAAACTCCCTTGCTGAGGCTTTGTTTTGACAGAGTATCACCTGGAGCTGGAGCCTCAGTCTCTGAAGTCTGTGAGCTGGGAGAGACACCAGACAAGAACGGGTGTCAAAGACTGCTCCAATGAACTGTATGTTCTGAGTCGAGCAAGGTTGGATTTCTCCCAGTTTATCATTATTCCCAAAAATCTCACCAGGGAAAGAGTGTACTGCAGAGCTGTTACTAGAAGATGCTTGGTGGGGGAGGTAAGGAGCCAATCGTCCAAATACGGAAACACCCAGATTCCAAGTGAGCTGTGACCACTGCCATGCACTTTGTGAACACTCTTTGGGCTGTAGAGAGTCTGAACGGGTCTATATTAGATCATCGAAGTGTTAAGACTTCGAATGGTCTAATATCGAACCGAAAACAGCGAACACTGAAAACAGCGACGCTGCAGATAACCAAATTTTTTCCTAGGGAAAGAATTCTTTTGTCCATTTCTGTGGTTTCGCTATTTTCAGCAGTGTGGTGGAAAGTTACGAGTTGGGTTCAGGTAAGTGTGCGATTGTGTGAACTTTAGGGTTAGGGCGGGGTATGTGAGTTAGGGTTAGGGTGCGGGTGAGGTGAATGTGTGATAGTGATAGACTTTAGGGTTATGGTGGGGCATGTGAGCTAGAGTTAGGGAGCGGGTGAAGTGAGTGTGTGATAGTGACAGACTTTAGGGTTAGGGCGCAGGTGAGGTGAGTGTGCGATAGTGATGGACCTTATGGTTAAGGATAGTGGACAGATAGTACTGTATGTAGAGTTTAGTGTAGGGTTAGATGTAGGATTTTAAGTCTATGTGTGTGGATTGCTGTTTTTTTTGGTGTGCTTGTGTTGTGTGTGTGTTTCTCTGAACAGTGCATTTTTTCCCAGGGAAAAAAAATTGCTATTCTGAGCTTTCAATGTTTTTAGATTTTGTGGTTAGAAGTTAGAGGTTGTTGTATTTGATGATGTGCTGTTTTGTTGAACTGATATAAACCCAGTCTGAATGTCAGGGCATGAAATTGGTACTGATTTGCTCCTACTCGGAAGCGAAGTAGACTCCTGGAGCATTTGTCCATTTTGATGTGGTAATATGCGTTCCAGAGATCTAGCGAGCACATCCAATCACCTTCCCTTAGAAAAGGGAGAATGGACTGAACCGTGACCATCCGGAATTTAGTTTGGGCAATGGACTTGTTCAAATTGCTGAGATCCAGAATTGATCTCCAGCCCTCTGTCTATTTTTGTCACCAAAAAGAATCTTGAGTAGAATTCGGATTCGCATTGCTCTGGTGGGATTATTTGGATGACTCTTTTTTGACATAGCTTGTTTATTTCTGCAACTGCTTCTTCCCTTTGGGTGGAACGTCGGGAAGTTTTGTCAGAGGTTTTGGGTAAGTGATGAGGGGAATGGTGTAGCCTCTGGTTATGATGTTCTGCACCCAACAGTCAGAAGTTATTAAATGCCAGGCAGGGTGGTGCACAGAGAACCATCCCCCGACTGCTTCCAGATGAAAGCAATCGGGCCGCTCTTCAGGAGCGCTGGTAAGGCGGTCCAGAGAAAGAATCCCTGGATCCCTGATTAAGCGGACCCCCTCTGCCTCATTAGGGGCATCTTCCAGAATTGTTACCACCTCTGCCCCTGGGGATATCATTACCACGTGTGGCGCGGAAAGGACACTGAGATTTTTTGTGCCACATTTTTCCGCTCATCTGGCTCCTGGAAAAGGAACGTTGAGGATTGGAAAAATGTAGACCTACGGCAGACAGGGTCTTACCATTCTGCTCACACCTGGCCAAAGTGTCTTTCACCTTGGGGCCAAAAAGGGAAGATGCTTCGATTGGAGCATTCAGTAATGAAGACTTGAAAGGGTCCGCAAAGTCACAGAGGCCCATCCAGGCATGGCGTCTCATAACTATGCCTGAACCTGCCACTCTAGCCGCCCCTTCAGTTGCATCTGAGAGCACTCTCATGGACGAATTGGAGATCGATTCCAGGGTTGCGAGGGAACTTTGTCTCCTACCTTGTCAGACACCTGTCCTGTGAGTGTTCCAGAGAGTTCGTAAACCAAGTCTCTTTGGAGCCTCATAAAATGTGTCAAGTAATTCAGAGACCATATGGCAAAAGTCGCTGAAGCAAAAACTCACTTCCCTAATCTGTCCACAGCCCAGGACTCTCTATTGGATGGATGAACAGTAAGACTCTCTTCGGTGAGATCCTTTTTCGTGGCCGCAGCCACCACCATAGCATCGACTGGTAAACCTCTTGACTAATGTGGGTTTTCCTCGGGGGGGGGATAGTATCTTGTCAGGTCTCTGAGGGATCAACTCAACAGAATCAGGGTTCTTCCAGGTGCACTGTACCACAAGTTGTACCAGCTTGTCTGCAGGCGGGGTCACCCAAAAGATAGATGGCCAGGTACGGAAAGCTTGCAGAAACACGGACTCCTCGGAAGAAAGGTAAGTAGGGCTTCCAATCACCGCTTTGTTCCAACATTTCAATGATGTCCCCAAAGGAGACATCATCAGGGGCTGACCGCGGGGACCTTTCACTGTCATCGAATTCCATATCCTCTGTCAGAGACTCTTCAGGGGAGTCTACGTGCTTCCTCTTGCACGATCTCTTCCGTGGGGACTCCTCAGTGGTGGCTTCTGAGAAGGACTCAGAAGAGGGGGCGCCGTGTAATGGGGTCTCTTGCAACTTTCCTGCCTGGTGTTCTGGGGTGGTGGCTTGTGTCAGCTGTAGCTCAAAGGAGGTCTGGGTTCCGACATCAGTGGAATGCTTCCAGAAGCAAGTACCCTCTCCATAGCTCGGAAATCAGGTCCGCCGGAAGAGGGATGGGAGCCCGGAACAGAGATGGGCAATCTCGGAACTGGGGTCACACCCCGCTCCATCGTACCCACTCCCGAGGGTGTAGCCTCAAGCAGGATTGGTGCGGACAGAACTCCTGGCACCGTGGATGGAACTGTAGACGGACTTGGAACCGTACCATGAGCCAAAGAGCCTGCAGACCAATCATGGGGTTGAGGAAGACCCGGTTCGGAGGGGACCGAAAGCCAAAGGGACAGTCCTGGAGCCAAGTGAGGTCCACTACAGGCACCGAGATGGGGGTGTTCCAAAAATGATGTCAGAGCTGAAGAATTTGGAACCAGTATGATCAAAGGAGGAGAGTAGGATGGAGTCCGTGGAGAAACCAACCCAGGTCCAGCAGGTGGATGGGTCCTAGATGGAGTGGGTATCCCCCGGCTGGCAACAGCTGATCCACAAGACACACCACGTCAAACTCAGAAAGGCTGATGGTGGATCTAGTGGATACTACTGATGGGGAGTCAGGTCATTCTAGGAATGAACTATATACTTGCTCTAGAAATAGAGCTGTTGATGGAGAGAATCGGGTCTGTGGTGTGGAATCTATCGGCACCAATGTCTCAAGTTTGGAGACAGGAAGAAGTGGCATCAAAATTGTTATCGGAACTGTGAAAGGACTCGGTGCCAGAGGTGCACTTGGAGCCAACACAGAAGGTTCAGTAGCAAACTTAACCGCAGAGATAGGCATCGAAGGCGTGCATTGTGCCGAAGCAGCACTTGGTCCCGAAGTTGTAGTAATCTTTTGGAAAATCAGTAGTTGGTGCCATAGACAGTATTGGAGGCAAAGCTGGCGTCAATACAGGAACAGTCATAGCTGGAGCAGAAGAGGTCGGTGCCAAAGAGGCAGACTTATGTTCGACACCGTATGATTGACATTTCAAGTGTTTGAAGGTTAAGCATAACGGTGCTGTTCAGTGCAGAATGGGAGATTTTTAGTACCTTAGACTTTACAGGCTTGCCCTGGTCACCCGATGGTGAAGAGGGAACAGAGTGGAACCTTTTCTTATCCTTGATTGGAGGGGATGAGACCTCCATCGCAGAAAGGGCCTCCGAAAAGGGTGGCTTAAGAAGGCCCTTCAGAATCAGTTTGTTTTTGTGCTCGTTCAAGGTGTGCTGACTAAAACTTTGACAAATCACACAAAGGGGTTGCACCAAAAGATGGGGCACCCCCAAACAATAAACACAATCATCATGGGAATCACTGTCAGGCAGTTTACCCTTACATGAAGTACAATGCTTAAACCCCGATGTGCCCTTTTTTTATCAGACATCATGAACAAAATACTCACAAGTCAGATAGAAAATTAAGGCAAAGAGTTCTACTATATTTATATCTAAATATATATCAAAGATAGGTGAAAAAGAAGAGGAAGAAGAAATACCAACAATGGTATTTAAGAAATACCACAAGGGTAGGGAGAATGGCCATACCACCAATGGTACTTAATTACCAAAAGGGTAGAAACAGAAGGGTAAAAAGGTCTATAGATAGCTTCAAAGTTAAAAAAAAAATCAAAAATACCAACAAGGAATAAGAGATAGACACAATATCCAGAAAAATATCAAAAGTTTTCCACTTAGCTTAGAGCTTGGATTGAACGCAGCTTTACAGCTACATGGCAAACGAGATCTGAGGTAACAGGGAGAAGGGCAGTATGGGTAAAAGCTTGGCTTGAGAGTGTTTTGGCTGGCATAAGCTTGGTATTAGGCCGACTCTGTTCCGAGGGCTCAGAACCGAACCCATCAGTGATGAATGGAAAGAAGATTAACAACATCAGATCGCAAATTAAAGGTCATGCTACTAAACGCTAGGAGTCTAAACATGAAACTGCACTCATTACAAGCATTCTTGAACCCTGGAAGAAGCTGACATTTGTGTAGTCACAGAAACCTGGTTCAAAGCTGCAGTGAGACTCCAGCCTTACCTGGTTACTCATCCTATCATACATTCAGACCCCAAAATGTGGGCAGCAAAGCCAAAGGAGGTGGACTTCCAATATATATAAAAGACATACCTCCAGGCTGGTCAAACAGTATGATGCACAGGAGGCATTCAAGACCCCTATTCAAATTATAGCTAGCTACAAGTCCCCAAATTTGACTCAAGATGCCCACTCCACCTATCTGGACCTCTTCAAAACTATCAAGATTCAACCCTTTACCCTGATCCTGGGCGACTTTAATTACCCGACCATAGAATGGAAAACTACTCATGCCAGAACACAAATGCCCAGAGATTCCTCAATTTTATCAATGCAAATGCCTTGAAACAGCTAGTCGATACCCCAGAATTGGTGATACTATCTTGGACTTGGTATTAACCAACATGAGTAACCACTGCAGCACCCCTACGGTATCATCCTCCCTGGTAAGATCCAATCATAAAGTGGTCACTTTCGAAGTCACCATCTCCCCTGACCCCCCCCCCCCTCAAGCTAGAGTCAAACAAAAAAACTTGTTCTGAGAGATGGCATAAACAGCTTCACAGCCCCCTCCCCCACTGTAGGAACTGGCACCAATGCCCAAATCTACACCAAAGTACTATACGAGCATTTATATAGATGCATGGAATAAGGAATACCTGGACAGGACAAAATCATCCTCCGCAAGGAAGAGTAAACCAGTCTGGTGGACATCTGCAATAAATAAACTATGTAAGAAAAGGAAAAAAACTGCTGTCCAGGACCAAGGAGGAGCAGGTGCTCAATTGGAAGTAATCTCTCCTTAACCTGAACAAGAAAATAAGAGCACTAGTGAAATCCTCTAAAGCCAACTTCGAGTCCAAATTGGCCACATCAAATTGGCCTTCTTCACATATTTTGGCAATCTGAAAGGACGCACGCAGATCTGTTCAGAATTGGTGGTCAAGGACACCACATACACAAATGCTGTAGATATAGCCAATCTACTGGCTGACAGATTCAGCGAAAACCTCTCCCCTCTGTCCTTCCCCATCAGTAAATCAGGACATTCGAAGTACCTGCCTCCCACCCCTTATCGCTAAGGAACAGGTCAGCACTGCCCTCTTAAAGGCAAAAAATACAGCCTGCATGGGACCCGATATCGTCCCAGGCTGCATCTTACATGAACTCAAGCACGAACTTGCAGCACCACTAGGCACCCTATTCAACCACAGCATGCGTACCGGCTTTGTCCCAGTCAAGTGGAGGACAGCCACTGTCATCCCTTTACACAAAGGTGGAGCAGCCACCGATCAAGGAAATTATAGCCTCATCAGCCTAACTAGCCTGATCTGCAAGGCCAAGGAACAGATTATCATGAACCTCATTAACAGGGACATTGGCAACCTCCAAACACTTGACCCCACACAGTTTGGCCTTGTTAAGGGGAGGTCATGTCTGTTAAATCTGGTTGACTTCTTTGAGACAGTCACCAAAGCCATGGACGAGGGGAAAACAGTGCACACCACCTACCTTGACATAGCCAAAGACTTTGACACTATTCCCCACTCGGGCATAGTAGATAAACTCTCTCAACCAGGCATCAATCCGTATGTTACCAGATGGATAGCAAACTGGGTCACTGATAGAATGCACCTAATCAAAATAGGGGAAGCCACCTAAAGCAGTAGACCCGTAATGAGTGGCGTACCCCAGGGATTGGTCTTGGGGCCTCTATTATTCGGGACATACTTCTCTGAGGTACAGGCCAAAACCAGTGGGCTATGGCTGACCATGTTTGCAGATGACTGCAAGCTGGGTGCAGTCATCAATTCCCCAAGTGATGTGGACGTCCTCTAAGAGGGTCTCACCCAAACAAATGACTGGTGCCAGAAACATGGCCTCAAGGAGAATGCCAAATAATGCATCATCATCCCCTTTGGGGAGAGTAATGTCCACACATATTATCACGTTAATAACGTCCTAAGTACACAATCAGTAGTGAGGGATTTGGGCAGCCAGGTTGATAGCAACCTGACTTTTGACCTCTATATTGCTTCTGTTGTACGGAAAGCTTTTTACCTGGCCCACCTCATTAAGTAAGGGTATCTCATCCAGGGACAAAAAGGTCATAAGATCCCCGTGTTCTTCCCTTATAAGGCCAATTACTGAGTACAACACCCCCCTTCGGCATGTACCTCATAAAGCACATGCAGAAGCTGAAGAGACCACAGAGGTTCCTCATCAGGAGAATCCAGGGCCTCAAACACCTAACCTACACAGATAGGCTAAAAGCCCTGTCCCTCTACTCAGTTTCATACAGACTCCTCAGAGGTGACCTCTGTCTGGCATACAAAGCAATCTCAGACTCCGCCTTGATGGGATTGCTGCATATCCACAAGTCAAGCTCCACTTGAGCAACCCATGTGCGCGACCTCAACCTGGTCTATGATATCAACAGGACTTGCTGGCGGGACAGATTTGTGTCCCAGACACTCCCCCATCTATGGAATAGACTCCCTCGCCACATCAAGCAGAGTACCTCATTATCCCTTTTTAAGCGCAACCTGGACAACTGGATGAGAAACAGAAAATACACTCCTGGGATTCCACCTGTGTCCCTGCTGGACAGGGACTCTGGGTACTGACTATTCTAAACATGGGCTAAACTCTTGGCTTGGCTTATAAGGGCCTCAGGGCCAATAGCCTAGTAACCTCCTATGATCCTATCAGAATGGATTTCCCCAGAATATCCGTTGCTATCAGAAACTGATTGGATGGGGGTGTGGCCAAGATGGTGAGCAGTAAGTAGCACTGTTTTTAGCTCTGCTTCATTCTAACATCTCTGACAGTATGTTTACTAAAAAACTCAAATAGACCATTTCAAAATTTGACGGATTTACAGTTGCAGATCTGCTGAAAGATTTACTACAAAAAAAAAAACAAGTCTGAAACTCTTTTAATTGCTTTTTCCTGTCAAGAAAACTAGAAAGATCTAATTGTTTCAGAATGAGCCACTCTAAGCCCACTGCACAGGAAAGTACTATGAAAAAGACATACAGGCTATACTATGTAACATCAGTGGGTTATCTGCAAAGATAGATAAATTAGAAAGCAAAATGGACAATTTCAAACAGGAATGTAAAAAACAAGATGAAGTGCTGAGTGAATCTCAAACAACAATCTTCAGAAATCTCGAGTATAGAAGAGGCAGTTTGATTCTGATGGAAGATTGCTTGAAAATGAAAATAACACTAAATTTCTTCTGAAATAAAACAACTTATTCTGGGATAAAATAGAGGACTTAAGAGAACAGACCTAGAAGGAATAACATCATGATTTATGGGATTCCTGAAAAATAAACGGGAGGCAGTATGATTCAATTCCTTAATACCTGACTGCCTAAAACTTTGAACCTGCCTGAACTTTTTTCCTTTGGCATCGAAAGGGTACATAGATCAATTTCTAACTCATCTTTAAAAAAAAAAAACCTTCACCAAGGTCAGTGATTGTAAGATTTTTCTCAAGTCAAGAAAATGATTTAGTCTTAAAAGCTACATGGACTATCCAGTTAAAATTAAAGGAAATTCTATAAGATTTGACAATGGCTATTCTACATTAGTGATGTCCAAGAGAAAAAACATGTGTGACACTTGTTAAAAGCTTAAAGAAAAACAGTAAAACAATATTAAAACACAAATTTTATTTCCAGCAAAAATAAGGATTCACCTTCCAGAGGGAAAGAAGATGTTTAACACCTGGGAAGATGCAATGGACTTTATGCAGAAAAATAAAATCCTAGAAAAAAATGAAGAATGGACTGGAATCTATCAATTTCTTTGAAGAAAAATGCAACAAGAGATGGTTGGTTAACAAAAAACAAAAACAGTATAAAACTGAAGGACAAATGAAAATCAACATATTTCATGGTTACGAATTCCTATTAATTTTAATAAGTGCTTGAATACTTTACAAGGTAAATCATTTTTCTCTTTCTTTCCCTACTTCAAATGGTTACTAGTTCCCTTTTTAAAATGTTAGAATTTGATTCTTTTAGCTATATATGAAATTAAAGGCACTTATTTTCACTTAGAGTTTAAAAGGTTAAACTATTCATCTTATTAAAAGTTAATCATTATTATGATGAAACTTATGTTAGGTGGCACACTTTCTGATATCTTGGCATAGTTGAGCAATGCACTATTACATATAATACAAGATGGATCAAATGACACTAAAGAGGCACGTTTAGTTACATTCTGGGTTCTTAAAATTGTCCAGTAGTGCGACATCATGTGCGACTAATAGTATACTTGACATGCAATAGCACCCAGGAAAGACATACTATATTATACACAAAGTATAAAAATATAGATTTTTACATATACAAAGGTTACTGCTGGAATTCTATCAAATAATTAGAGTAACACACACTTTTACAAGTTAAACCTGTATCACACATAGCTGTTATTCTGTTAATGCAAGTTTATATGCTATGTCTCCTTTAAAAATTGACAGTCTACTTTATATTAGACATCCCATACAAATGGTGCTTACTGAATCATTAACTGTTGTTTCTTTAAAAACAACAGCTTTTTAGTGGTAAACTTACTTTGAACTGTTTGTTATTGTTTTTTAATGGTTTGGAAGGGTTTAAGGGACTGATGTGTGCAGTGGAGATGGCTTGGATACACTCATGAATGTTTTTGTGTGAATTGTGGCTGATAAACTGTTCATTTGCAAGCCCTTATCATGAGGACTAGCTTGAAGTAGCTTAATTAGAATCATGAGCACTTTTGTGCTGCTGCGAGAGTTCTAAATCCAGGTTACTTCTTCCTGTCTAAAAGTACATAATCATAATATTTTGAATCGCATGCTAAAAAGTTAAGGGTCTATGTTTGGCTATCGAAAACATAAACCCTTGAATGGCTAAATATTGTACAGAAAACATTGTTAAGGAACATTACCGAACATGAGTAACTGTGAAAAAAATTCATCAGATAGCCATAGTTGGCCAACAACCAAGAAGTAAAGTGATGCATAAGGTAACTGCAGAAAACCTTTTAAATTTGCCCTATTCCCCATTGTACTGCAATCTCGGACTTGGTATATATAGTTAGGGGGTGTGTGGGGGTGCAGCCCCCAACCTTCGTTGGTTGTGTTCACGATGTTGGCCAACTAAGGTCATTCAATGAATTCCTTTTTACAGTTACTCATGTTCGGTAATGTTCCACAAAAAGAAGTTATGTCTTATCATAATGTTCCATCTGTGTTGTTGATCTTCATCTATTCTTGACTGAGGGATACTCTGTTCCAACCCTCGGAACCAATCCGGCCATTATATAGCTCATGTCAGCCAAAAAAATCTCTGGAGCTGCAAGTCTACCCATAGTTCCCCTCTCTAGATTACCTCAGATTGAGTTTGCAAAGACAGAGAAATAGTGTAATAAAGATCAGAAGGCTTGTCTAAGGTACAGGCAACAGTAAGAACCCAGGGCAGGGTATTGCTCCACCAGAAACCTGAAGGAGGGGGCTGGTGGGAGGGACGCACGAATATATGAAGATCAACAACACAGATGGAATGTTATAGCAAGACATTGCCTCTTTATCTGATGTTGTCAACCTTCATCTATTCTTGACTGACAGGACAGAGTCCCCGGCTACCTTGTATCCTGGGAGGCCTTACGGAAGGACATTCCCGAGCAACGTAGAATCAAAAGATCCTCTCCCCCTGCAGACCATATCCAATTTGTAATGTGTAGTAAAGGTATGCGGCTTAGCCCAAATTGCCACCGCACAAATTTCTGACATGGGAGCTTTGGCATGAAAGATGGCAGAAGTTGCCACTGATCTAGTAGGATGTGCCTTGACTGGTTTCGTGAGTATCATATATAAGGTCTTGTCGATGAAAGATGTACATTCTCTCAACCACCTGGGGAGAGTTACCTTGGACACTGATCTGCCTAAAGTTGCACTGGTGAAGGATATGAACAATTGATCAGATTGTCTAAACTGTTCAGTTCTATCTAGGTAGAACTGCAACTGCCTGTGTACATGTAGGAGGTGAAGACAGTACTGTCCTTTGTTAGAAAAATTTGAGAAAAATACAGGTAAGTCTATAGACTGATTGATATTAACATCTGAAATCACCTTAGGAATAAAAGTCGGATTTGTCCTGAGTGACACTCTGTCCACATGGAAAATTAAGTAAGGAGCTTTAGAACACAGGGCTTGTAGTTTGGAGTCTAGTCTCATGGAAGTGACAGCTAAGAGAAGTAACGTCTTCCAGGAAAGGAACTTTAAGTCGCAAGTAACTGCTGGTTCAAATGGTGGTGCCGTAAGTGATTGCAGTACTAGAGTCAGATGCCAAGGTGGGAGAGGATCTTTAAAAGGAGGCTTTATGTGTATTATGCCCTTTAGAAAAACTTTACAAATTCTGTGAGACATCAAAGGTTAGTCTCCAAATCTGATATGAAAATTTGAAATTGCTGCTAAAATAACTTTGACTGTAGATGCAGAGGCTCCTTTATTAAAGGTGGCAGCTACAAATTCCAAAATATTCTCTACTGACACTGAAAAAGGATCTAGTCCATTGTTAGAGGCCCAAACAGAAAATCTCTTCCATTTACTTAGATAGAGAGTTCTAGTAGATTGTTTATGAGATTCCAACAAAATATGCCACAAGGGGAAAGGGATAGCATTATGCCTGGCAATTACTGGAAGTGGAGGAACCAAGCTGTTAGCTTGAGAGTCTGAAGACTGGGATACACTAGTCCCTGAAGATGGGACAGGAGATCCGAAACTGGGTCCAGAATCCATGAGCGGTAAAGTAGATGAGGCCAAAGGAAGGGAAACCAAATATGTCGAGGCCAATAAGGAGCAATGAGGATCACTTTGCTTCTCAACTGAGATGCTTTCTTGAGAAATAATGGTATCACAGAGAAGGGGTGGGGAGAGACGTAGAGTAGACCATGGGGATAATCATGAAGATGCATCTCTGGGAGACTCCCCCTGAGGGGAATTAGGGCAAAGTAGCTTCTGCACTTGTTGTTCAGGGGTGAGGCAAACAGGTCGCACCAAGACTGGCCCCAAAAAAGAAAAATCTCCTCCATTACTCTGGGGTTTAGACTCAGAGAACACTTGTGAGGCACAAGGATGCATCTGTTCAATTTGTCCACAATTACGATGGCAGTCCCCAGGATGTGCATTGCTATCAGAAAGCAGTTGGAAGATATGGCCCATTGCCACACTCGAAGGGCTTCTCGACACAATGGGTAGGTCTTAGTTCCGCCCTGTTTGTTGATATACCAGACCACTGACATGTCTGACTGAATAGCTATCCTCCCTAGAGGTACAGCAGAGTGAAACACTTGCAACGCCAGAAGCACTGCCCTTCGCTCCAGAGCACTGATGTGCAGGTTGACCTCGGCAGGAGAAGAAGTGCCTTGGACTGTCTTCCTAGATAATGCCCACCCACCCCATCTAGGAAGCATCCATGGTCACTATGGTCGTGGGCTGGGGGAAGACAAAGGGATGACTTCGAAGAATCTCCTTTGAACGCATACACCAGATGAGACAATTCTTGCATTGGCTAGGAATGAAAATTAAGTGGTCCATGGGATGAGACAGAATTGACCACTGGTTTGCCAATAGCCACTGGAGAAGTCTCGTGAAATCTTGCCAGTGGGACTAATGTGATAGCAGGTGCCATGGAGCCCAGGGCTTGTAAAATCAGTTGATCAGGTATCTTGTTTGAGCGCAGTAGAGGATGAACTTGCATCTGTATCTTCTGCAACCGATGAAGGAGAAGTGATGCAGTGCAAGAAGAGATGTTGAGACGAGCTCTGATGAATTCTATTTCTTGGGTGGGAGTTAACTGGGATTTCGCAGCATTTACTGTTATGCCCAATTGGCAGGACAGGTCCAGTATGAAGTTTGTAGTCTGTTGCAGTAGATGCCTGGAGGGAGTGGAGAGGAGCCAGTCGTCTAGGTAAGGAAACACTTGGAATCCATCCAGCCTCAAGTGAACTGTGACCACTGCCATGCATTTGGTGAACACCCCGAGGGCTGTGGTGAGCCCAAAGGGCAGCACTCTGAACTGGAAATGACTGGCTCCTATTCGGAAGAGGAGGAACTTTCTCGAGCGTTTGCCTACTTTTATGTGGGTAACACGCATCTTGAAAGTCGATAGAGCACATCCAATCATCTTTCTCTAACAAAAAAAGAATAGACTGAACCATGACCATCCTGGATTTTGCTTGTTGGATAAACATGTTTAGAATGCTGAGATCCAAAATCAGTCTCCAGTCCCCTGTTTTCTTTGGCACTAAAAGGAATCTTGAGTAAAAAATGGACTCTAACTGGTCCGGTGGGACTTCTTGGATGACTCTTTTTTTCTAGCAGCTTTTGTACTTCTATTGCTGCTTGAACTCACTGACTGGGTGGAACATCGGGGAGTTTTGCAGGGGTTCTCGGATAAAGGGTGAATGGAATTAGATAACATCTGATAATTATCCTTAGCATCCAAGCATCAGTGGTTATGTGTCGCCAGGTGTTTGGGTGCAAGGAAAATCTTCCCCTGACTGCCTCCAGAGGTTAGCAATCGGTCCTCCTTTCAGCAGCACTAATAAGGCTGACCAGAGAACAAGTCTCTGGAACCTTGATTTTGTGGACCACTCCTACCTCTGGGACAGCGTCTTCCACTGTAATTCCCCCTTCTGCCCCAAGGGGAGTCCGAGCCATGTGTGTCCTGGAAACGCTTCTGGGATTTCCTGAACCACATTTTACCACTCCTTTAATTCCTGGAATAGGATCGTTGAGGAGTGTAAAAATGTACACCCACAGCAGACAAAGTCTTTCCATCATTCTCACACCTAGACAGAGTTTCTTTGACTTTGGGACCAAACAAGGAGGACCCATCAAAGGGGTATTGACAAAGGACGATCTGAATGGTTCTAAAAACTCACACAGGTGCATCCAAGCGTGTCTCCATATAGCAACGCCTGAAGCTGCTGACCTGGACACCTCTTCAGCTGTATGTGCAATGAGCCACATGGATGAGTTTGATATCGACTCAGGGCAGCTAAATGGGAGGCTACCTTTTCCTGGACCCCCCCAGCCACAGCTCACGCCAGGGTATCTGACAGCTCCTTGATCAGATCCCTTTGGAGTCTAGCAAAATGTGCCAAGAAGTTCAAGGACCTGGTGGAGAAGGTCCATAATACATAGACCCGCTTCCCAAATCTGTCTATCACCCTGGACTCTTGGTTGGGGGGGGGTGGATAGTTGAACTTTCCTTGACAAGTTCTTATTAAGTGGCTGCAGCTACCACCATGGCATCTACTACCAATCCCTTAGCCCATGGAGTTAGTTCTCTGAAACAGTATCTTATCAGGTCTCCGAAGAACTGGTTCCACAGCATCAGGAGCCTTCCAAGCCTGCTGAGCAATTAGCTTAATTAAATCATCAGTAGGTGGGGTCACCCAGGAGGTAGATGGCCACTCACAAAAGGCCTGCAAGTACACAGATTCCTCCGAGGATGGGTCTTTGGACTTCCAATCACCCCTCTGCTTCAAGATCTCCAAAATGTCTCTAAAGGAAACATCTTCTGGGGGGTGATCATGGGGAAACCTCCCCTTCACTGAAATCTGTGCCCTTTGCGATGGATTCTTCCTGAGAATCGATGTGCTTCCTCTTACATGATCTCTTCTGAAGGGCCTCCTCAGTGGGAACATCTGAGGAAGACTTGGAAAAGAAGGTACCCTTAGAAGGTAAGTCTTGAAACTGTGATGCATGCTTGTCTGGGTGTAAAGGTTGGTGCATGAAGAGCCTGGGGCCTCAAGGGGTGGGGGGGTCACCAATAACCCAGGAGCCACATGAGAAGAAGCAGCGGCTAAAGCCCTTTCCACAGCCTGACAGGCAGGAACCCTGAGGAGGGATGGGAGCCTGGAACAGAGACCAACAAACTTGGAACTGGGGTCACACCCTGCCCCAGACAGGAACTGAGGAAGCGTCTACTGCCACCATAGCCATAAGGGATACTGACGGCTCCGTTGAAATACTTGGAACCGACAAGAATCCTCCATGCTCAATGGTGAAGACGCGGTCCTGGGGACCTGACTGTATCAATGGCACTGAAGGGGCCACAGCCAGACTCAGCACTGAGGGCAAAGGTGCAGTCGGTGTCTAACTCATAGAAACCTGGGTGGATGGAGCCAAAGCCTCTAAATCCTGTGCTGAGTTTAGTGGATGAGAGTAGTTTGGTGTTCTCAGGGGAAAAGTAGCTGCTCCTGGAGGAAGAGTGGTCTGAATAGCAGAAGAAAGACCCAGGGCTGATAAGATCTGGTCCACCAACCTAACAGCATCCAGTTCCGAAAGACTTCTGGTAGAGTGCATTGAAAGGGCTGAAGGAGACTCTGGTCTCTCTAGGAACAAACAAGGTAATTGTCCAAGGAAGGGATCCAATGAAGGTGAGTAAGTAGACCTGGGTTCTGAAATTATGGTTTGTTTTGGTACCATCTGTTCCACCAAGGATGAAACAGCCGCCACTAAGGTTGGAGCTGCAGACATGGTCAGAGCCACAGAACTAAGGATATGAACCACAGACGTTACTGGAGTAGAAGGAACTGAAGAAATCTTTGATGCTGGAGAGTTAGACCATTCCGACAGTTTTGGAACCTTGGATTTCGGTTCCGAGGAGGAACCTTCAGAGGCATATTTGTGCTTCTTAATGGTCGGTGCCGAAGGGGATGATGGCATTGATTCAGAGGACGATTTTGCTTTCTGTATGAGTTTCGGTATCAGGGGAAACGGAGGTAAGGCATAAAGAAGTCCCTGAGGCCAATCGTGGACTACAGCGTCTCTGGGTATGTGACCTGGAAGCAAAAGAAGGGAGAAGTAGTTGCTGCATTTGCTGATGAAAGGGGTGGCAAAAAGACTGCAGCAAGGCTGTCCCCATTTGCGGAAAATAAGATCTGCAACTTCCTGATTCAGAGACCACTTGTGAGGCATGAGGATAGCTCTGCTGAGCCTGTCCGCTATGACGTTGGATCTCCCAGGGATGTGCGTCGCAATCAGAAAACGTTGGGAGGAAATCGCCCACTGCCATAGTCTGAGTGCTTCTCGACACAGGGATTAGGATCTGGTTCGGCCCTGCTTGTTGATGTGCCACACCACTGACATGTTGTCTGTTTGAATTGCAATGGTCCCAGAAGGAAGAGAGTCTTGAAGGGCTTGCAACGCTAGGAGCACGGCTCTCATTTCTAGGACATTTATGTGCAGATGGTACTCGTGAGGTTGTCAAGTGCCTTGGACTGTCCTGCCCAGATAATGCCCCCCCCCACCCTATCAGGGAGGCGTCTGTAGTTACTGTGGCTACCGGAGGGAAAAATCACCACGTGTGTCAGGCAAGGCTCCCTGAGATTTGCGGAACCACATCTTCCCACTCTTCTGACCCTTGGGGTAAGGTCTAGACTTGAGGGAGTGGAAAAATGGACTCTCACGGCAGAGAGAGTCTTGCCTTCTTGCTCACACCTAGTCAATGTGTCTTTCACCTGTGGCCCAAAGAGAAAGGAGCCATCAAAGGGGGTATTGGTGAAGGACACTCGAAAGGGTTCCGCAAAGTGACACAGCCGCATCCAAGCATGCCTCCTGAGGGCCACACCCGTGCTCGCGGCTCTACTCACTCCATCGGCTGCATAGGAAATGAGCCTCAAGGAGGAGTTAACTACAGAATTAAGAGTCGCTAGCTAGGAAGCTACTTTGGCTTGTACTCCCTCAGCTGTAGGATCTTGAAGGGTATCTCCAAGCTCTTTAAGGAGATCCCTTTGATGGTGAGAAAAATGACATCGATAGTTCAGGGACCTCATGGAGAAAGTCACTGAAGTAAACATTCACTTTCCATACCTGTTCATCGTCCTAGACTCCTTGTTAGGGGATGAACAGATGAAGAGGTCTCTGCTAACTCTTTCTTGGTGGATGCTGCTACCACCATGGCATCAACGGGCACACCTTTAGAAAGGAATTGCTTATCCTGGGGGGGCTGTAATAAATTTATTAGGTCTCCTCGGAGTTGGTTCCACTGTGTCCAGAGCTGACCAAGCCTTTCGAGCCACTACAGACATAAGTCGGTCGAAAGGAGGAGAAACCCAGGAGGTGGAAGGTCAGGAACTGAAAGCATCCAGGAATACAGACTCATCCTCGGTAGGGGCTAGGGGAGTCCAGTTCCTCCTCTGCGTAAGCATTTCAAGGATGTCCGAAAAGGAAACATCTTCAGAGGGGGATCTCCGGGACCCTTCCGATTCATCTAAGTCTGTATCAGAAGTGACAGACTCAGGGGATTCAATGTGCTTCCTCTTGCACTTCTTCTTCTGAGGGGGTCCTCTGAGTGATCTGGGAGGCCTCAGAAGATGAGGAAACACCCAATGGGGTGTCTTGGGGCATCGGTTCCCTATGCTTGGGGTCTGGAGGAGGAGCAGAGGTTGGCACAGACACTATGGGGACGGAGCTGATGGAGCTGGTAGTAGAGCTGTCTCGGGGGACAGCACACTCCACATGACCTCAAAGGCGTCCGTGCCTCGAGGCAGAGAAAGCTCTGGTTCAGAAAAAATAGGAATCTTTCTCCGCGCCGAGGGGGCGGCTCCGAGGCCGATGTTGGAGCTGAGCTCACCTGCGTCAATGCTCTGAGAGGGAGAATGGGGTCGGACAAGGGTCCGATGCCACTCGCCCCCTCAGAGCCGGCGAGGGAGCCCTGGTGTCCAGATTCCTCGATCGAAGGACCTATTGAGGTAATCGGAGCTGAAGGAGAGATGGTTCCACTACTCGAACCCCAACGAACTCCGGCTCCAAACTCAATGAAGTCGGAGGAGGAACAAAGGAGGTGGATGGAGCCGCTACCTGTTGAGGAGGGCTAGACAATAATTTTGCTAGTGCCTGTGATTTAAGCAACCTACTTACTACTCTCTCCACATCATGATCCGACAGCCCAGAGGATCGAGAGGAGTGTGAAGAATGGTGGCTACGTTCACTTTGCAATAATGGAGACCGAGGAGCCGAATGAACTGACTCTAATGAAGGGGACCTCAGCCTCTTATGACTCCGAGATGGCTCCGAAACATCCGATGGAGCCGATGGAGGGGTTGTCTTGTCGGTGCCAGCCGGAACCGACATACTCGGTAAATCCTGTACAAGAGTTGGCTCTGAAGGTGGAGCCGACAGCTTAGTGGATTTTGGAGATTTCACTGGCTGGGAACTCTTTGCCGGTGAAGCCTGAGGCTTTAACAGACCCCTAAGGATCAATTTGTTCTTACGCTCCTACAGGACTCTTGGGCTAAAGGCATGGCAAATACAACAAGAGTCCTGCAGGTGAACAGCGCCCAAACAATAGACGCAACTAGTGTGCCCATCTGTCAGAGACATATTCTGACAGCATGAGTCACACTTTTTAAAGCCAGATACTTTAGCTTCCTTAGACATGACCCAACTACAAAAAATCTAAGTACCACAAGGGAAACACAGACAGACAAATAAGTACTACTCCAAACAAGTACACATATAAATATATATAACCTCTTTTTTTTTTTTTAATGATAGCAAAAAAGGAAAGGAGAGCCTCTAAGTTAAATGGCTATCCTAGGGAGAGGGGGAGGGGGGAGAACTCTCTAACTTAAACGAGTTCTAAATAAAAGGGAACTAAGAAGAATGAAGTACTCAACAACACATACAGAATAAAGCTAAGAAAAGTAAAATATCTATTAGTTTAAAGGGTCTAAGAGAATATTTTTACACAAAAAATTGAAAATATACAAGCCTGAGCCAGAAAACGACACACCTCGCAGCTGAAGCGGCAAATAAGATCTGGGTAGCTGTCGCTAGGCATCATGGGATAAGAGGTAGCCTCGAGCCAGTAAACAGCTCTCGAGCTACTGAAGATGGCTGAGACGGAGCCGATCCTTGGCTCCGATCCCAAACAGCAAGAATGAAGGCGAGATAGACATCTAATTTTACTGAATCTGTTTGAGGTTAAGAATGCTCAGTGCAAGCATTTCCTATTAAAAACTTTCTAGTATTATGTAAAGGATATATATTTTATCGATAAGATATTTGTTTTAATATTTTCAGTTAACTGTATTGAGCGTCCTTTTGTTATATATTTCCAATATGAGGGTTTGGGTGTTGTTTTATATTTATCAATATTTTGTAAAATTCTGAAATAATGTTTCCCATTTCAAAGTCATTATATATGATTTCATATATGTATTTCATAAATTTAGGTATTTCTTTAAATTAAGACTTGTTAATTATTCTACTTAAATCTTGTGAATATGATAGAATACTCTGTAAAGTCCTGTTGTATGTTGTTTTTATTACTTGCATATCTAAAACTTTTAGTTCTTTGATACATTGGAGTCAACAAACAAATCCTTTCTGTTCTCAGGAATTAATAATTTCTCTATATATTTTATGTGGAAAGTTCTTTGTGACTATAAATGGTGTTAAAAGATCAAACCAGATGTTTAAATCTATATTTGCATTAATAATTTTCCTAAATGAGTCAATGTAATAATTAATCATACTAGTTTTAGTGAGTTTAGTTATGTTATATTGCATGCTAATACATAATATGTGCCGTGGCAAATTGTTTTCATCTGTTATTTGAATTTTTTTTTTGTAAATCAAATTCATTTATTGATATTACAGTTAGTAATTCTTTCCAATTTGCAGAGTAATTTTGACTTATCCAATCTGGGATTGCTTTAGATATTGATGATTTTATATATATGTTTCTATATCAGGAAAGTTTCATTCTCCCTGTTTCCATGGTCTGATATGATGTATTAAAGCGATTCTGTTTCTTTTGGAAAACCATAAAAAATTTATTAGGCATAAATTTATTTCTTTAAGTATATTCCTTTCTGGTAACAGTTGCATTGCCAAGGCTATATATAGGATCTTGGGTAGCAAAACCATTTTTATTAACTGTAGTCTGTCTTCAAATGTTAATATTATTTTGTTCCATTTTTTCACAGAGATTTCAATTGTGTTGATGATATTATTGTAGTTTTTTGAGACTAATTCATTATTATCCTTGCATAACTCAGTTCCTAGATATTTTAAGGTAGATTCTTGTTTCTCTATGATGTGATCCCCCTTAGTCTATAGTTCTTTTTTTTATTTAAAAATAAACATTTTGGTTTTGATTTATTGAAATGGAGTCCTGAAGTCATGCGAAATTTGTCAATTAATATATCTAATTCTTCTAATGTCTCTTTTGTATTCGATAATGTTAGTAATATGTCATCAGCAAATAGCATTACTTTAGATTTGTATTGTTCATAAATATCTATTCCTTTGATTTTTATATTGTTACAAATTGAATCTGCCAATATTTCAATAGCCAGAGTAAATAGAATCGGTAACATGGGACATCCTTGTTTAGTGCCTTTTGTTATATGTATAGATTCAGAGGTAAAAGGACCTAACTTGACATAAGCTAAATTATTTGTGTGTGTGTGTGTGTGTGTATATATATATATATATATATATATATATATATATATATATATATATATATATATTCTTTAGGAGACGAAGAAAGGATGCAGGAAATTCAAATAGCATTAGGATTTTGAAGAAATAGTCCCAATTTAGGGAATCAAAGGCCTTCTCTATATCTAAGCCATTTATGAGTGTTTCTTTATTTTCTTTATTAACATAATCTATAAGAGAAATTAACAGAAGCTGCGGTGGTGCAATGGTTAGCGCTGTCGCCTCACAGCAAGAGGTTCTCCCATTCGATTCTCAGCTGGTGCGCCTTCTGTGTGGAGTCTGCATGTCCTCCCTGCGGTCGAGTGATGTTAAAGAAATGCAGGTAGGTGCGAGCATAAATGGGCGTGCCTTCATTGAAGGCTGGGCTCCGGGCTGGCAACTCAGCACCGTAAAAATCCACTGCCAATCATGAGCGGAACAGAGTTCCGCTGTGACGACCCCTAACTGGGAAAAGCCGAAAGCCTTTTGTAAGAGAAACTGTCCTTTTAATATTGTCATGTGTGTGTCTATGATATATAAATCAAGTTAGATTATTATTTATTGTTTTGGATAGGGGTATTTTCATTCTGTTAATATTATCATAAATATCTTATAGTCATTATTTAATAATGATATAGGTCTATATGAGGTACAGAGGTTTGGGAATTTCTTTTCCTTTAAGATTGGTGTGATTAAGGAATATCTCCAAGAGGGTGGTTTTAAAGCTTGTGACTGAATTTCTAATAGAGTTTTATGGAAGAGCAATAGTATCTTTGAAGGAAAAAGTTTATATATTTCCGTAATTATGCCATCTATGACTAGAGCTTTATTATTTTTAACATCAACCAAGCCAAACCTTAGAAATAGATGCACCGAACAACGAAAATGATCCAATGACAGCCACTTTATTTCAGTCCACAAATAAACAGTCTTTAAGCGTGCAGTAACTCATACACTTTTCATCGCCTCTATGTATCGCAACTTCCTCAGAAGACAAATTACTAGTTTCAACCATGCATTTAAATAGTGAATTAATGGGCAATTAAATGTTAATCAGTTAATTATAAAACTGTTAATTATAAAACTTTTAACCCTTTCTTAAGACCAATGTCTATAATCTGTTTAACTAGGAATTCTATACTTGCTACTTACAAATAAACACTAAACATCCGTTTAGTAAAATTAAATTATAAAAACAGTGTGACTTTTCTAAACTCGTAAAGTTTCACTCATATGTACCTCACAAGTGTAAACTGTCACATTTAAGTTTCACATTTTTGCATTTTAAAAACCTATTAGGACAATTACCACATTTTAATCATTTAAAACACTTAGGACATTTAAAACATTTAAAACATTTAAAACATTTATGACATTCTGCTGGTCGTACGACTGACAAAGGGGGGACTATCAGTCTATAAATATTACCTTTATATTTTATTATTATTTTATTATATTAATCTAACTGTTTGTAACCTAACCTAATTACATAACATATATACGTTCCGATTTACTATCAACTGTAAATATAACTATAAAAGTAATTACTATAAAATTACTATAAAAGTAATAATAATAATTGAATACATTAATTACCTGAATCATAAAATTGATTTCAATTACATTTTATTGTTATTATACTTGTTAATATTAATATTAATAGACAAACACTACTAAATGTACATATCCCTTTACCTTTCTAGGTTTTTTAATCTTAAAATACATTTAATTGATGTCATCTCATTTAAACCTGGTAATTGATTAGCGTTCGCTGTCAATTGCCATATTAATTCCTTCCTCTCAAGTTTTAATGGTTCATAAGGGCATCTTGCATCTGGTACAACTTGGTCTATTACTTTAAACCTAAAATTATGCCCTTCGTTTAACTGACAATGTCTAGCAAGCGTGTTATCCAATTTCATTTTCCTAATGCTGTATATGTGCTCTTTATTTTCTTTATTAACATAATCTATAAGAGAAATTAACAGAAGCTGCGGTGGTGCAATGGTTAGCGCTGTCGCCTCACAGCAAGAGGTTCTCCCATTCGATTCTCAGCTGGTGCGCCTTCTGTGTGTGCGCCTTCTGTGTGGAGTCTGCATGTCCTCCCTGCGGTTGAGTGATGTTAAAGAAATGCAGGTAGGTGCGAGCATAAATGGGCGTGCCTTCATTGAAGGCTGGGCTCCGGGCTGGCAATTCAGCACCGTAAAAATCCACTGCCAATCATGAGCGGAACAGAGTTCCGCTGTGACGACCCCTAACTGGGAAAAGCCGAAAGCCTTTTGTAAGAGAAACTGTCCTTTTAATATTGTCATGTGTGTGTCTATGATATATAAATCAAGTTAGATTATTATTTATTGTTTTGGATAGGGGTATTTTCATTCTGTTAATATTATCATAAATATCTTATAGTCATTATTTAATAATGATATAGGTCTATATGAGGTACAGAGGTTTGGGAATTTCTTTTCCTTTAAGATTGGTGTGATTAAGGAATATCTCCAAGAGGGTGGTTTTAAAGCTTGTGACTGAATTTCTAATAGAGTTTTATGGAAGAGCAATAGTATCTTTGAAGGAAAAAGTTTATATATTTCCGTAATTATTCCATCTATGACTAGAGCTTTATTATTTTTACCCCCTTTCATAGTATCTGTAATTTCTTTGCAGGATATGGGTGTTTGCAGATCTAGTTTTAATTTTTCTAATATTGTTTTTATATTAGAACATTTTTCATCTAGATTTAATTGATCGATATGCATATTTCCTTTTTGGAAATGTTCCATACAGTGATTTCCATAGGCATCAAGAATGTCATCTTTATCCGAGTCATTTTTCCCTTTCTTTTCATGGAAGATACTTTTAATGTTATTAGCTTTTGATTGTATTTTGATTCTTGTGGATAAATTAAGTAGATATTTTTGAGAAGTAGCCAAGGTATTAATTTTTAGTTTTTCTAAAGCTAAACTAGTTTTATGTGTTAGAATTTCTTTGTATTTATTGTTTAATACTTCTACTTTCTTTTTCATCTCCAAATGATTTTGATTTTTTTTCAGCTTTTACTGACAAAAGTTTGGATTGTAGATCTAAAAATTCAAAATCCCATTCTCTGATTTTTTTTATACCAAGTTAGGGTTTTACCATATATGTAAGCTTTTAATTAGTCCCATATCATTATTTTATTTATCTCTGTGATGTAATTAATATCTAAGAAGAACTGTAATTCAGATAATAATCAGGGTTTGAACTCTTTAATTTTAGTTATACATGCTAGAATTCTGGAGTTAAAGATTAATGGTTTGTACCCATTTTGAAGTTTTAGTTTCAATGAATTGTGGTCTGAAAAGGGGCAGAGAGTGAATGAGAAAATAATGATTTTAGAGAGTAAGTCATGGGCAGCAAATATTTTATCTATTCTAGTTTGGGTACCAAATCTGTGATCTTGATGGGAAAACAACAAAGATTTATCTTCTTTAAATTTGAAAGTATCTACAAGATGAAATGATTCTACCCACTTGTTTAAAGTTTTTGATACAGCAGATGTACGCAGTGGTCTTTTATTTGTAGTTTCAGAAATATCAAATACACTGTTAAAATCTCCTCCTAATATTAAGTTGCCTTTATCATTACTGGAAATGAAATCCAACTGTTTTTTAACAGTTCCTGTTCCAATGCCTGGGAACCAGTATAGATTGGCTAGGGTCCATATTCTGTTATTATATTTAACTATTACTAATGCCATAAGGCCTTCTTTATCTTCATACTTATAAATGATTTATGGGTTAATCACATTTGTTTTCCATAAAATTGTTACCCCTTTTGTCTTTGTATTATAAGTGGATTGAGCCAATATCATATATTCCTTAGGATTCCATTTGTAATTGTCATTTGTTTTTAAATGAGCTTCTTGAAGGAAGACAATTTGTGCTTTGTTCAGTTTTAAATATTTCAGTAGATTTGATCTCTTGCTAGGATTGTTTAAGCCACTGGTATTTAAAGATAATAAAGTTAAATCCATCTTAGGTTATTTAGACTATGTATTTTTTTGTTTTATTGTGACTATTAAACATTTTCCTCTGATAACTATAAAGTATATGTTTGAACTTTTAAAGGAAATTATTAGTTTTATACTTTGAGTGTTTACCAATAAAGTAATGTTTTTGTCAGGCATACTAAAAATGTTTTTGTGAAATAACAAATTTAAATTAATAAATGTTAACAAAACTAAGATCCACACTAGCCATGGAATGAAAATCATTCCAAATCTGATGGATAAACCTAAGTCCATCAGATTATCACTCATACCTTGACAATCCAGAACATCTGAGCTCCATAAATTGAATCATATGGAGAATATTTGTAATAGGAATAAGCAATATTTATATTATGTTGAAAAGATATAGTACTATTGTAGATTAGACAGAATTCTAATACAGTATAAATGTCTACTTATTGTATAAGCAATTAATATTTACATGAAAGATAGATGACAAGCAATTCAATTATAGTAAAGTAGGAGGTGTCATATAAAACTTCAGTAAAAGATTATAGCACACAGTTATTTAACATATTCACCCTTATTGATGACGTCTTTCAAAACTTATTACTTAATATAAATAGATGGTAATAATATTTATACCTAATGTTTATAATACAATGTATTTGACTGGATATATCAGAAGTTATATTTCATTGTTTGCCAGCATTAAGTAATCATGTTGTTTGCTGCTAACTTACTTAAAGCATCAAGTTTGTTTTATGTGAACATTGATGAAAGTTAGTGCATTTTAATTGAAAGTTGGTGCATTTTAATTATCAGTGCATCCCTCTTCCCCCCATTTCATACACATAAGGATTTTCATATCTATCATTTCTTATTATAAAATAAGTGAAGTTATAGGTTAAAAACAAAAAAAAATTCACTTATGGTGATTAATGATTACAAATTCACTTTCCATATTTATAAATTGCCATTTTATGGCATATAATGAAAGTTTTTAGATTTAATTGGCAACATTCTATTTTGTATAATCAGCAAAGAATAAACTGAGTGATTATTGTCAATTTAATACTATTTGTTCAGAATGTGATTGTTACATTCTGTGTCATTCCTAGTTCAGGCTTCTATTGTTTCCCTTGAACAACTTTGTCAGTTTGATGTCATGTATAAACATTAGTTACTTTGGTAACAGCTTAAGTATTATCTGCACGACTCAAAAACAAAACCACAAACTGATAAATACCACCTTTGCAGGTCGCTGCACCTCTAAAAAGCTCCTAGTAATCCAGAGGTTATATTCAGGACTCCTAATAATCCTCTGGATTACTAGGAGCTTTTTAGAGGTGCAGCGAACTGCAACGGTGGTATTTATCAGCTTAAGTATTATGTATGGTCAAAATGGGTTACAAAACCACAATTCAAGTTAAAGCAATTATATGACTTGCTATGCACATTTACTTATAGGAGAAAATCATCATGCTTCCCCTTGATGTTCAATATAGTGTATGTCATTTATGACAAGTTAAACAGTAGTGTTATTATACACAAGCCCATGTTATTAAACTGAGTGTCTGTTGTCAATTTAATACTGTTGGTTCTGAATATGATTGTTACATTCTGTGGCATTTCAAGTTCCGGCTTCTACTGTTTCTCTTGAACAACTTTGTCAGTTTGATATCATATATAAAGCATTACTTACCTTGGTAACCGCTTAAGTATTATATATGGTCAAGATGGGTTACAAAAACTACAATTCAAATTAAAGCAATTACATAACTTGTTATGCATATTTACTTGTATAAGAAAATCATCGTGCTTCCCCTTGATGTTCAATGTAGTGTATGTCATTTATGACAAGATAGTAGTGTTATTATACACAAGCCCATGTTATTAAAACCTGTCTTTAATATCTAAATTCAGCAGACTGCTTCATCTTATATGACGATTATATATTTTTATGTCTAAATTTATTAAAATCAAACATTACATAACGACTGTGTGTTTTTTTTTTTTTTTTGGCTGTTGCTTAGTTATTTGAGAGACCACAAGCTGTAACTCTTATTCTTATTATTAGCTCCTTCTATGAATGTTTATACAGTCCATAGACTTTAAATTATGAAACCCTTCTAGTTTCTTATTTGTTATAAGTATATTTCCATCCTTACATGCACACATATCAGTAATTCAAGCACGGGCAACAATATCCATCCAGTTTTGCCAGAATACCATTCACTAGTTCATGTGGTGTGTTTCCAGGCTCTTTTTAAAATATCCAAACCAATATTTGTCCTGTTCCATTTTACCAGCCTGTTCCATGCAGTGGCCACTCTGCCAGTGAACCACTCAACACACCTTCCATTCCCATAGATATTTCCATGAAGGAAATCTGATGGCTCTCTAGCATTTCCCGGCAACCCCGAACACCCCTAAAATCAGCTATCCCCATATGCCCAACACGTCCGAGCAAACTCACTTCCCAGACCACTGCAAAGGGTACTGCACAAGACCAAGTGCGCTTAGTCTTTCACAACAACTCCGACTTCCACTCTTATGTAAATCCTTAATGTGTTTGCACCAAAATAAATTGTAAATATAAAATTGCACTTATTTATTTTTTTTATTATCAAGAATCAACTTAATGAGCTAAACAAAGTGTTGGGAGACCATCAATATGTGTACATGTGGTTTAAAACAGCAATATTTTTTTAAATCAAAAACTTCACTGCCGAGAATCATCTCTGAGGCTCCTCAGAGACATAATAAAGATTCTGAACACTTGTTTAACTTTTCTTATTCATAATAACTCACTGATGGGCTTTTTTTAAGATGATGCATACTAAAAATGAGACACTTTAATATGAATCAGAAATGTGAGCTAAGCTTTGTTAGTCTAATGGAGAATTTGAGAGGTAGTTTGTTCATCTTTTTCAGCAAACTAGGAATACATTATTCCACAGTAGAATGTTTTAACATTATATCATTAGGTAATTTTTTGTTTCAAAAGTTTTGTCCATAGCTGAAGATTTCATGTTGTTATATAAAGTATATAAGTTTTGTACATAAATGCAATTTCATCATATCTATGTTTTTTTGTCTCTCTCTTATATAAATGCCTGATTTTAAATGCATATCTATTAATATTAAAGGAGTGAATAATCCAGTAAAGAGAGGGAGCCTGTTAAAAAACTTGCAATTACATAAAGTTCAAATAGAATTTCTACAGGAAACACATTTACATAACAAAGATGTAAATAAACTTTCATTAAATAATTATTTGGTTTTAGCAGGTTCTTGCTTTCAAGCTAAAAGAAGAGGCAACCTCGTTTTAAGAAAGAACTCATTAGTAATGCCTAAAGTAAAAGATACCTATGTTGATAAAAATGGTACGTTAAGCATTGTTATAACTGAGTGGATATACATTGGTGAGCTCTTACTATATTCCAGGGCTTGGAGCTAAAGATGCAAAAAAATACTTGGATACTACAGCCTATTACATGAAAGGTGAAGTTCTAATGGCAGGTGACTTTAATTGTATTTTATCAGACAAAGATTCCATTGCAGACAGAAAGTTGAGAATCACATCTTCAGCCAAACACTTAATGAATTTTGTAAATCTAATGAATTTAAAGGACATAGATTAGCTAAGGCAAACACACTTACTTCAATGTATGCATTATTCATATAGATATGGAACACAAATATTGATAAAGGAAAAGTGGATAAAGACTGGACCAGAGTCTGTGTCAGTCTAGCTAACCTGAGGTCAAGCTTGCACTAAAACTATTTTTGCACTAGGTTCAGAATGACAAAAAATAAAACTACGAACTATGAACCATGGCAAACCAATAACTCGTGACTGACTTATCAAGGAATTCGCTGATCATGACTGTGCATCTCTAGCTGCGCACCCAAGGGGAATATTCATTGTTTTTATAGTCAGCGCAGTCAGGCTGCTCTTCTTCATTTTGGAAATCCTTCTTTTTTTCCAGGAACAGTTGCAAATATAAAATAACCGATTACAAAGAAGCTATGGTCATTTTGGCAAGCTTTCTGCTTTTAAATCATAGCACTGGCCATTGAAAATGACAGCAGATCCAAAATGTCTAATGCTTTGAACTCTAGGTGGTAAGCATTTTGTCTGCGTTAGTTTATATGGCCCTTGTGGTGCTTCTTTAAGATAAAATCGTTGTATGTTTATACTGATATTGAAAATGAAACTTGAGTTGTAACTCTCCAGAATAGCGATTTTGGGTGCTATGGAGTAGCGATCACGTGAGTACAGGAAGAAAATAGTAAGTGCAAGAAATAAGAAGTTTACTAGATTAGACAGATCGGATGCACCTTTTATTAAGCAAAACTGTTATGTTCAAGACTAATAACATTCTTAATAGTATAATTTTGGTGGTCAGTTAGGAATTCGTAAACACTTGCGAGTAAGAGGTTACTGAGGCCTTGGACCTTGCAGGCTTCTCTCACCGCGCTTCTAAGACTTCATTAGAGCCACTGCTGTTTCAGAAAATGCTAACAGATAATATGCTGGTTCTATCCTTGCCCCAATTTATGAAAATGATGGAAAGACCACATACACTGGCTTTTGCTTTCCTTAACTACAGGTCAGGACAGTATGGTGTCTCCATCGGTTTACTGTGAAATACTTCAAGCTCCTGAAAAGTATTATTAAGCTTGCAGGCAGGTGAACTGAAGTAAATAAACAAAACCAGTTTTCCTATATTTATCAGATATCTGGTTGCGACGAATGTAGGCCTGCTTTTCCCCTCAGCATGTATAATTTTTATGTTGTTAATTGACGGCCAGAGGCTATTTGATCTTTTATCCCTTTGTGTCGTCCATGAACCTTTTGCTAGTGAAGAACTACCAGTTTCTTTGGGGAAACTGTAAGTTTCAGGTACTGTGTGCTTTCACAGACATGTTAATGGGATAATCTATATTTTTGGCAGTTAGTGGCTGTCTATTTGGCTCATTTCATATCGGCTCGTCATAGTATAGACAATTTTGTATTAGACATAACCGCTTGGATAAATTGCCATGTTTGAACTATTGCTTGGACATATTCTGTACTGGACATTAAATCAGCTGGATTCATAACTGGTAGTTTTACGTATGGATAGAAATGCCGAATAATGGCTGTTTTTTTTAATGATACTCAAGAATTACGGGGATTACATGTAATTTTTGTCTTTCACAAATGAACACTTTTTGATGGTCAATTTTTTGTTTTGTCTAGATAAACAGTTGTTGTCTGTCCTGAATATTGTTTATCTTCACTAGGAACCCACAGGTAGAGTTGTTGAACTGTTAAAATCCAAACCATAGTCTCATAGATTAGTCTCTAAGGTCTACAGCAAGGTCTAGTCTTAATATTTTTTTTTTGTAAGAAGCCTCACTCTAAACATTTGACTTTGTTAGTATTGTTCTTTATTAAGACAAATAGGATCAGGGCACATACATCTTGCCTGCATAGAGAATTGAATATACTTTTTGGTATAATCTTGTTTGTATAACTGCACTTGTATTATTTCTGCATGTTGTCTTATGACCTCAAACATATTTTTGTTCTGCATATAAACTCTATCTCCCCCACTCAATCCTTAGCCGGGGATTTAAGCCCCACTCAGTTCGCTACGCTCCCTTTGCACTCCATCCACCCGCAGTACATTCTACATTTATCTATAGCCAAAAACCACTTCCATATTTACTCCTCAATCAAGCCTTACCGCTGATACTCTTTACCTCTCTACTCACCTACCTTCTTAATCTCACATTCTAACCCAAAGTAACCATGTCATCAGGTAATGTTGTTGTAATCTCACCTGCTCTATCCTAGCTTATATTACATCCTACCAAACAGGTACAGCCATAACCCCCAACCATTTCCACTGCACTCTCTCATCAACTTCCTTCAAACATTCACTGCATAATTTCATTACCCCAATCACAAACTACTTCCTCCCAGCACAACTACTCAATCACCGAACCCCCACCACATTTGAACACAAAATGTCCATAAAACATAAATGTTTTACGGCATATATAAAACATATTCTCAACACTCTCCCTAAACTTGCTCTCAGTGGAGATGTGCACCCCAATCCTGGCCCTACAATCACCAACATCTCCACATGCCCCTTTCCAACCAACTCTCCCATCACCCAAATCATAAGCAACAAAAACCCAAATGACCTCCTCATTATGTCTCTTAACATCAGAAGCATCTGTAATAAAATACAAGACCTCCATACCTACATAAGCCTCTACTCCCCTGACATCCTTATCCTAACTGAATCTTGGCTCAAACCTCACATCAAAAGCGAGGAAATACTTCCACCTGGATACAACATCCTCTGTAAGGACAGACTATCCAGAAAAGGTGGAGGCGTGGCACTGTTGTACAAAAGCCACCTCAATATCCAAATTCTTACCAAATCAGCTCCCCCCCGTTTGACAAGGAAGAAATACTTTACACCACCCTCAAATTAAACCCTAAAAAATCAATCAACATTATAGGGTGCTATTTCCCACCAGGCCAAAATATACCTCCCCTCGAAAAACTACTAGACTGGGCCAGTCTCTCCCTACCCCAAGAAACTATCATCCTTGGGGACTTTGACATCAATTGGCAATCTTGCAAAAGCAACCGCCCAGCCCTCCATCTAAATCTGCATGGTTTCTCTCAGCTAATACAAACCCCCACTAGGATCAATAAAACCCTAATAGCCACACCATTCTTGACTGGGTCTTAGTTAACAAAGCTCCTCACACCTACCTAGCAGGCTGTTTACCTGACTCCCTCAGCGACCATTCCCCTACCTTCCTACTAAAAATCACATTAATGTTTGCAAACCCATTACCCACAGACTTATTCGCAACAAAGTTAATTTTAACCCTAACTCCTTCACCTCTTCCCTCCAGAATGTAAACTGGTCACCTCTAAAATACCTCATCCTAGATGAAGCAGTCCATTTCTTTAACAGTTCCTTCCTCAACATCCTTAACTCTCATGCCCCCTCCCCCCCGAGAAACACCAGAATCAGAACTAAGAGCTCCCCCTGGCTACAAAAAAAACACCAGGGGCCTTATGAAAGCCAGGAATAAAACATGGGAATGCTGGCGCATTCTAAAAACCCAAAAATTAAGTGTGTTGGTGCAAAATAAACTATAAACCAAAGAAAAAAGCACCAAGGAACCATAGATACTGTTTTGTAATACAATAAAAAATAAATAAATAAATTTAAAAATAAATAAATAAATAAAATCATCCAAATTGAGCCATTCTAAAAATACCTCAGATAGTCAACTCTATCAAAAAGCAAGTAAAAGCAGACAAAGCCTTTTTCTATCAGACGTCCCTAAACTCCTCCCAAAACAATCCCAAGCAATTCTGGTCCACAATTAACTCTATACTCTGCCCAGGAAAAGTAAGCACCCCCTACATATCACCCCTCTCTCCACCAGTAGCATTGCTGATTCCTTCAATAAACTCTTCATAGAATCCATTCTATCCCTAACAAAAAATCACTTCCCTACACAAATTCCTCCCTCACCCAACCCAAATCCACCCCTCCCTACCTTCTTTCTCTCCACAGTACCCACTTCTTACATAAAAAGACTCCTGAATAATGCTACTCAACGCCAGAAGTCTAAACCTCAAGATGCACACACTCGAATCTCTCCTTAGCATGGAGAACATCGATATCTGTGCAGTAACAGAAACCTGGTTCAGGGCTCCCGAGAGCACCCCAGCACTACCAAGTTATACCTCATACCATGCTTTTCGGCCCCAAAACTTGGACCGAACCACAAAAGGAAGGGGAGTATCGATATTCATCAAAGATACCCACACCTCCAGGTTGGTGGCAAAGCACGAAGCATCAGAGACTATCCATGTGCAACTAACAGTGGGTAAAACTGCCTTCCAGTTTATAGCCTGCTACAGACCACCCTCCCAAACCCAGGAACCCCACTTGGCCTTCCTGAGAACACTAGAAAATATGAAGGTCTCTCCAAACACCATTATATTGGGCGACTTCAACTACCCAAACATAGACTGGGAGCATTACTCTAGCTCCAACACCCTAGCCCAAAGGTTCCTAGAATTTATAAACTCAAATGCTATGGAACAACTTGTTACCACTCCCACAAGAGGGGAAAACATACTGGACCTGATCATCACCAACATGGGGACTCTATGCTCCAGACCAGAAGTGTATCCGTCACTGGTAAGATCAGACCATAAACTAATCTCACTGGATATTCACAACCCGACCCCACCCCCTGCCCAGAAAACCACAGTGAAAAACTTCTCTAAAGCAAATTTCACACTCCTCAAAACCGAGGTGGAATCTCTCAAAGCCCCCGGGCCTGTGGAAAATACGGCCCAGACCGTAGAATCCTTTATAAACGCATTCTATGAACACCTTCAGGAATGCATGGATCATACGATCCCAAATAAAACCAAGACCCAATCCTCCAAAGGCAGACGTCCTGTCTGGTGGACCCCAGCCATAAACAAACTATACAATAGAAGGAGGAAGCTACTAAATGATAGAGCAAAATCCCAAAAAGGGAAGGCATCACTGATCAGTATTAGCAAAAACTACGGGCACTCATAAAATTGTCTAAGGCCAGCTTCGAGAGAAAAATTGCACAGGACACTAAGGATAATCACAAGGCTTTCTTTAGTTATGTTAGGAACCTGGGTGGTAATTCCCAGATATGCTCAGAATTAGTCCAAAATGACAAAAAATACACCGAACCCACAGACATTGCCAACATCTTAGCTGACAGCTTCAGCACAAACTTCTCCCCCCCTCCCCACCAAATGGGCAAATATCTATCCCAGCAGAGTGCTGCCCCCCTGACATCTCAGATGCTCAGGTAAGAGCCGCCCTCTCCAAAGCAAAAAACACAGCATCAATAGGACCAGACGGTGTCCCGGGCTGCGTCCTACATGAACTCCAAGAAGAGCTAAACCCAAACATAAAACTACTGTTCAATCTCAGCCTTACTACAAGATATGTGCCCAAAGAGTGGCATACAGCAACAGTGGTCCCTCTCCATAAAGGTGGTGCCTCAACGGATCCTGGAAACTATCGCCCCATAAGCCTGACTAGCTTGGTCTGCAAAGCTATGGAAAGGATCATCATGGACCTCATAAATAAAGATATTGGGGACCTACAGACACTGGATCCTACCCAGTTCAGCTTTGTTAAGGGCAGATCCTGCCTCTTAAACCTGGTTGATTTCTTTGAAACAGTCACCAAGGCCATTGACGAGGGGAAGGTGGTCCACACAGCCTACCTGGACCTCGCAAAAGCCTTCGATACAATACCCCACTCGGGCATTATAGATAAGCTCACCAGCTTAAATATAAACCCCTATGTCGCTAGATGGATTGCAAACTGGCTCAAGGACAGAACCCACATGGTTAGAATTGCTGGAGCCATGTCAGACTCCAAACCAGTTACAAGTGGTGTCCCATAAGGCTCAGTCCTGGGACCTATCTTGTTCGGTATATATTTCTCGGAGGTAGAGGCCAACACGGAAGGACTGTGGCTGACCAAGTTCGCAGATGACTGCAAACTGGGCACCATAATCGACTCTCCAGCCGACACAAGCATCCTCCAAAAGGGCCTCAAAGAAACAGACAACTGGTGCCAGAGTCATGGCCTCAAGCTAAATGCCAAAAAGTGTATAGTCATCCCCTTTGGCAAAAACAAAGTGCCCACAAATTACCACATAGGTGGTAATCCATTAAGTACAGAAGTAGTAATTAGGGACCTGGGGACCCAAGTTGATAGCAATCTCTCATTTGACAACCACGTGGCCAAAGTGGTTAGAAAAACATTTTATATAGCCCACCTAATCATGAAGGGATTCACATCTAGATCAGGGGAGGTCATCGTGCCTCTTTACTCATCCCTCATCAGGCCCATAATTGAGTACAATGCCCCTTTTGGGATGTACCTTACCAGACACCTGCAGCAAATGGAAAGACCCCAAAAGTACCTCACCAAGAGGATCAAAGGGCTCAAACAGATGCCATATGCTGCCCGGTTAAAGAAACTCCAGCTCTACTTAGTGGCATACCGCCTGTTCAGAGGCGATCTGTGCCTGATGTATAAAGCCATGTCCAACCCGGAATTAATGGACATGCTGCACCTCAGAAAATCCAAATCCCATCGAGCTACTGGCTCGAGAGACTTGAACCTCAGCAGTGAAATAAATAGGACATGCTGGAGGGACAGATTCATAACCCAGAGGCTCCCTTCACTCTGGAATAAAATCCCAGTCCAGGTTAGGCAGAGTCCCTCATTGACTCTCTTCAAGAGGAATCTTGATGAGTGAATGGGAGATCGTAGGTTTACCCCGGGTATCACTTCTGTGTCACTGTTAGACAGAGGCACAGTATACTAACCTCGAAAAAGGGCATAGCAAAATAAATTTAAAATGGGTGGCGAAAGCCAAACACATTCTGGCTAGGCTTATAAATGCCCTAGGGCAGATAGCCTAGTATGAACCTATGAACCTATGAACCTGACAAAACTAAAACCCACTAAACTAGCAGCTGACTACCTGCCCGCTGAATACCTAAAGATTGCATCTGATGTCCTAGTTTATCCTAGTTCCATATTAATAAACCGCTCCATACCTGAATCCTATGTACCCACGCTATGGAAAATAGCACACATCATTCCTCTCCAAAAAGGTGGCCTCTCCTCTGACCTCTCCAACTACCGCCCCATTGCCATCCTCTCTCCCCTCTCCAAGATACTTGAAAAATGCATCAACTCACAGGTCTTCAAATTCCTCCTTAACAATAACCTCCTCTCCAATAGCCAGCATGGTTTCAGACCACACTACACCACGACAACTGCTCTCCTCTCCTTCAACACTATCATCCATCAAAGAAACAATGGCCTCCTCTCCTCTGCTGTATTTCTGGATCTATCTAAAGCCTTTGACATTGCGTCACACAATCTACTACTCTCTGCTCCATCCGACCTCGCTTTCTCCACACCAGCCATAAACTGGTTCCACAGCAATCTACAAGGCCGCCAGCAATCAGTCATCTGGGACAACAATCTATCCCTTCGCCACCCTGTTACTCTCAGGGTTCCCCAAGGATCCATCCCTGGCCCCTTACTTTTCTCCCTTTTCACCAACAACCTGCACACTGCTACCAAACATGCCTCTCTCATACAGTATGCAGATGATTCCACCCTCATCTGCTCAGCCCCAACTCTAATAGAACTTCAACAGATCACCCAAGAATCTTTCTCTTCAGTTGAAAACTAGCCATCTCATGCTCAGCTCCTCCTCAATCCAAACAAAACCAAACTCCTCATCTTCCAATCCTCCAAATCTGCCTCTAACACCCCACACTTCACTATTCAAGCCAAATATAATACCTCCAATTCACCAACTATCCACACAAAACTACTTGGTGTACAGATAGACAATCTCAAATTTGACACCCATATATCACTAACAATAAAAAGTTCACAAAAAACTCGGTGTCTTATATAGGAGCCGCCAATACCTCACCAAATCAGCAAGAATTTCTATTGCCAATTCTCAACTACTCTCCACCCTACTCTTTGCATCACCCATACATACAAATCTTAGACAGTCAGACCTACACATACTCGAAGCCTGCTACAATAAAATCGCAAAATTTGCCACTGGTGTCTCTTACCGCAGCCACCACCGTGTCTCCCTTAAAGACCTTGACTGGCTTGAACTTCCACAACTCCTACATCAAACTCAACTCACCTTTGCTCATAAACTGGTAAACCACCCTATCTGCATCCCATCACTCAATACAATTCTCCAACCCTACCACTCTTTCAGACCATTATGCTCCTGCAACAAAAATCTACTCCAGGTCACCAAAGCCAAAAACTCAGCAGGTGAATCACTATTTTCCTACACTATATCCAAGCTCTGGAACAACCTTCCCACTACCATAACTACCCTTCCTTCCTGCAGTCTTTTCCAGACTGCACTTAAATCTCACCTAAATTTTAATTGGCTTTGTCCTTGTCTAAACCCCACCTTCTACCTTTCTCTCCTTTTTCCCAGATTTAGATAGAGTATCCCTTCTATCACTATAAAACTGAACTGAAGATTAAATACCATGAAAGGAATTAAGATAAGATAATGCTGGCAATTAACACGTTGCAATGTTATCAATTTATTAAGATGAAAATCAGTTATTAGGTTGAATATTATTTCAAGTATAATATTATTTGTTTAACAACTTTTGTGGTCCTCAAGACTGTTCTAATTTGTACTCTAAGTATAATCTGAATGTTTCTAACACCTTGAATTGTTCTGTTTAATGTACTTATGCTTGTTAATCAAAGAATATATTTGTAATTTTTGGAGTTTTTTTCTCCCTGGGCCACCGCTGAAAACGAGCAACTATCCCAGTCAGACTTTCCCGGTAAACAAATGTAAATAAATAATAAAAAATAACTAATAAAGTTTTTGTCTCAAACAATCTGTTATCACATATCAGAGAAGTTTCAATAATTTCATGACTATCAGACCATAATGCTATAATCTTTAATATTATTTTAAAAACTGACAATCTAATACATCACAGGAGATTACCAGTGTACACTATTAAAATAAAAGGATTCAAGGCTTGGTATGTTAAAGAGATCAAAAATTTGTTATGAAGAAACATGAATGGTGACGTAACTGACATTGTCCTGTGGGACCCACTAAAGACTTACTTACATGGAAGAGTTACAAGCTAGCAGTATATTAGTAAAACAAGAGAATGGGACAAAGAGTTGAATACACTACAGGCCAAAACAGACACACTAAAGTTAAATCTAAAACAAAATGACATTATCAGTCAGTCTGAAATTAAAAACTTAAATACAAAATATGTTGAAGTTCTAAATCATAATTTTTCAATAAACCTGTAAAAACTTAAACTTCAGACATAGTCAGTAAACCCTTTAGGCTTGCATAAACTTGCTCTTAGATCAAAGAGAATGAATAAAGTATATCATATCAAAGAAATTATAACACATAAATAAAAAAGCAAGTAGAAAAGATATTAAAGGAATTCTTGAGGGCTTTAAAATATTTTATGAAAATATAAATAATAATACAAATAACCTAGATAATGATGATACAGTCGAAAAATTTCTAATGGAAAATATAAATAATGAATTAACAAGTAAACAAATAAAACATTGATAAAACATTCACTTTTAATAGAAATAAAAGATCAAATAAAAAGTTAAAAAATAATAAGGCACCAGACTTAGATGATCTTAAACCAGAACTATATAAAATACTAGTGGATGATGCAGTTAAAATATTAGATAAGGTTTATGGAGAAATAAAAACAACTGCTAAATTCCCCCATCATGGAAATATTCCCTTATATCACCTATTTTAAAACATGATAAGGATCTTATAAAGTGTTCATCATACAGACCCCATTTCACTTTTAAATGTGGACTATAAGATGTTCATGTCCATTTTAGCTACTGTAATTAATCTGCTTATATCTAAACTAATCAACAATGATCAAACTGGGTTTATTTTAAATAGACAAGTACAGGACAAGATGATAAGAATACATACATTAATAGACTATGCAAATAAAAGTAAAAAATAACTTTCTATCATATGTCTCAATTTAGATAATGCATTTGACTCATTTAATTGGTTGCACCTGTTTAAAACACATAACGTGTATAATTTCTCACTCTGACTGCATTAATTTCTAAGTTATACAATAACTCTCAAGCTTATGTTAAAATAGGTTATTTTATTTCTAATTCCTTTAAATTATAAAAAGGCAAAAAACAAGGCTGTCCACTATCCCCTTTACCTTTTGCATTAGCTACAGAAACCTTTTCTAATGGTATTAGATCCAATAAGAGCATCAATGGTATCAAAAGAAAAGAAGAGTTTGAACTAAAGATTCAGCTCTTTGCTGATGGTATTTTACTAACAATAACAAAATTTAGAAAATTCATTGGAATTAAACATATAATTAGTTCTATGAGTCAGTCTGAAGAAATCTCAAAATTAAGATTTAGTCATAATAAAACAAGTTAATTATTAAGTAATAAAAATAAAAAAAAATCATACAAAACATTCTTACTTCAACTGGAATAGGAAGCAAATGAAATACCTTGGTATAATCATTATATCTAATAGTGAAAAAATTAAACCAAAGGTCGGATCAGAGAAAGAGACAAAATAGGAGGGGTAGTACTAATGCAGGTCTCTGGACCCAGTGGAGTAGGAGCCGGGAGAACCCCCATTTGAATTTGCATCAAAAGAAATGTTCTCATCATCCTATCCACATCTGCTTTACTTCTGGAGGACTGAGAAAAGGAAGCAATGGATAAAGTCCCAGAGTGGTAATGTCTTTTCAGGAAAGGAGATGTGAGATGGGAAGATATCAGATCCAGAGTTGGAGGAGACTGGATCTGAGATGACTTGTCCTTGTGTTTCTTCAGCTCCAAGGGGGTCAGATCTGACACTGTAGATTCTGGATCCAAAGAAGTTGGATCTGAGGGTTTGGTCTTTGGATCTGATTGAATCAGATCTGAGGGTTTAGATATTTTCAGAGGCAGTTCCAATCTCAGAGCAGAAGAACATGAAGGGTCCAATGGATGCTTTTTGGCCTCATTTTTTATCACCTCTCTTCAGGGGTTGAGTCTCAGATGCTGTATCACAGGATGTCAAAGTCATTAATCCTCTTAAAATGAATTTATTTTTGTGGTCAATAAGGACCTTGGATTAAAGGCCTTACATATATCCCATGCAGAGATCAAATGGGCCAGGTCTAAGCAATAAATGCACAAGTCTTGTGCATCTGACAAAAGAATCTTATGGCCACAGGCCTTAGATTTTTTCAAAACCCAAAGGTTTTTCAGACATATCTACCAGATGTAAAAAAGCAACACACAAGGCAGAGAAAGTGAAATAAGTTTTTTGTTTGTTTTTTTTAAATAGTGATGAAAAAGATGAAAGGAAGTAATACCAGGATGGTAATTTAAAGGGACTACCTGAAAGGTAAGGGGAAGGGAAGAGAAAAACAGAAAATACCAACAATGGTATTGATAAAGAAATGCACTAAATAGTGTAATAAGGGCAATACAGGATGTAAATGAAAAAGGAAAGAAGTTTATATATATATAGGTTCATACTAGGCTATCTGCCCTAGGACATTTATAAGCCTAGCCAGAATGTGTTTGGCTTTCGCCACCCATTTTAAATTCATTTTGCTATGCCCTTTTTTGAGGTTAGCATACTGTGCCTCTGTCTAACAGTGACACAGAAGTGATACCCGGGGTAAACCTACGATCTCCCATCCACTCAAGATTCCTCTTGAAGAGAGTCAATGAGGGACTCTGCCTAACCTGGACTGGGATTTTATTCCAGAGTGAAGGGAGCCTCTGGGTTATGAATCTGTCCCTCCAGCATGTCCTATTTATTTCAGAGCTGAGGTTCAAGTCTCTCGAGCGCATAGCTCGATGGGATTTGGATTTTCTGAGGTGCAGCATGTCCATTAATTCCGGGTTGGACATGGCTTTATACGTCAGGCACAGATCGCCTCTGAACAGGCGGTATGCCACTGAGTAGAGCTGGAGTTTCTTTAACCAGGCAGCATACGGCATCTGTTTGAGTCCTTTGATCCTCTTGGTGAGGTACTTTTGGGGTCTTTCCAGTTGCTGCAGGTGTCTGGTCAGGTACATCCCAAAAGGGGCATTGTACTCAGTTATGGGCCTGATGAGGGATGAGTAAAGGTGCACGATGACCTCCCCTGATCTAGATGTGAATCCCTTCATGATTAGGTGGGCTATATAAAATGTTTTTCTAACTACTTTGGCCACGTGGTTGTCAAATGAGAGATTGCTAGCAACTTGGGCCTCCAGGTCCCTAATTGCTTCTTCTGTACTTAATGGATTACCACCTATGTCGTAATTTGTGGGCACTTTGTTTTTGCCAAAGGGGATAACTATACACTTTTTGGCATTTAGCTTGAGGCCATGGCTCTGGCACCAGTTGTCTGTTTCTATGAGGCCCTTTTGGAGGATGCTTGTGTCGGCTGGAGAGTCGATTATGTTGCCCAGTTTGCAGTCATCTGCGAACTTGGTCAGCCACAGTCCTTCCATGTTGGCCTGTACCTCCGAGAAATATATACCGAACAAGAGAGGTCCCAGGACTGAGCCTTGTGGGACACCACTTGTAACTGGTTTGGAGTCTGACATGGCTCCAGCAATTCTAACCATGTGGGTTCTGTCCTTGAGCCAGTTTGCAATCCATCTAGTGAGATATGGGTTTATATTTAAGCTGGTGAGCTTATCTATAATGCCCGAGTGGGGTATTGTATCGAAGGCTTTTGCGAGGTCCAGGTAGGCTGTGTGGACCACCTTCCCCTCGTCAATGGCCTTTGTGACTGTTTCAAAGAAATCAACCAGGTTTAAGAGGCAGGATCTGCCCTTAACAAAGCCGAACTGGGTAGGATCCAGTGTCTGTAGGTCCCAAATATCTTTATTTATGAGGTCCATGATGATCCTTTCCATAGCTTTGCAGACCAAGCTAGTCAGGTTTATGGGGTGATAGTTTCCAGGATCCATTGAGGCACCACCTTTATGGAGAGGGACCACTGTTGCTGTACGCCACTCTTTGGGCACATATCCTGTAGTAAGGCTGAGATTGAACAGTAGTTTTATGTTTGGGTTTAGCTCTTCTTGGAGTTCATGTAGGACGCAGCCCAGGACACCGTCTGGTCCCATTGATGCTGTGTTTTTTGCTTTGGAGAGGGCGGCTCTTACCTGAACATCTGAGATGTCAGGGGGGGCAGCACTCTGCTGGGATAGATATTTGCCCTTTTGGTGGGGAGGTGAGGAGCTGAACCTGTCAGCTAGGATGTTGGCAATGTCTGTGGGTTCAGTGTATTTTTTTGTCATTTTGGACTAATTCTGAGCATATCTGGGAATTACCACCCAGGTTCCTAACATAACTAAAGAAAGCCTTGTGATTATCCTTAGTGTCCTGTGCAATTTTTCTCTCGAAGCTGGCCTTAGACAATTTTATGAGTGCCCGTAGTTTTTTGCTAATACTGATCAGTGATGCCTTCCCTTTTTGGGATTTTGCTCGATCATTTAGTAGCTTCCTCCGTCTATTGTATAGTTTGTTTATGGCTAGGGTTCACCAGACAGGACGTCTGCCTTTGGAGGATTGGGTCTTGGTTTTATTTGGGATCGCATGATCCATGCATTCCTGAAGGTGTTCATAGAATGCGTTTATAAAGGATTCTGCGGTCTGGGCCGTATTTTCCACAGGCCCGGGGGCTTTGAAGGATTCCACCTCGGTTTTGAAGATTGTGAAATTTGCTTTAGAGAAGTTTTTCACTGTGGTTTTCTGGGCAGGGGGTGGGGTCGGGATGTGAATATCCAGTGAGATTAGTTTATGGTCTGATCTTACCAGTTAGGGATACACTTCTGGTCTGGAGCATAGAGTCCCCATGTTGGTGATGATCAGGTCCAGTATGTTTTCCCCTCTTGTGGGAGTGGTAACAAGTTGTTCCATAGCATCTGAGTTTATAAATTCTAGGAACCTTTGGTCTAGGGTGCTGGAGCTAGAGTAATGCTTCCAGTCTATGTTTGGGTAGTTGAAGTCGCCCAATATAATGGTGTTTGGAGAGACCTTCATATTTTCCAGTGTTCTCAGGAAGGCAGAGTGGGGTTCCTGGGTTTGGGAGGGTGGTCTGTAGCAGGCTATAAACTGGAAGGCAGTTTTACCCACTGTTAGTTGCACATGGAAAGTCTCTGATGCTTCGTGCTTTGCCACCAACCTGGAGGTGTGGGTATCTTTGATGAATATCGATACTCCCCCTCCTTTTGTGGTTCGGTCCAAGTTTTGGGGCCGAAAAGCATGGTATGAGGTATAACCTGGTAGTGCTGGGGTGCTCTCGGGAGCCCTGAACCAGGTTTCTGTTACTGCACAGATATCGATGTTCTCCATGCTAAGGAGAGTTTCGAGCATGTGCATCTTGAGGTTTAGACTTCTGGCATTGAGTAGCATTACTCTTAGTTTCTTATCCCTTGTGATACCTATGGAGGTGGGTTTGTCTTTTGAGCCTTGCCTAAAAAAGGCACTATGAGGGTAGCAAGAGCCTTTGCCAATATCTGAAAGCCCAGGGGTGACAGGTGCAAGCTGTCCCTAGCGAAGCATCGTGACTTGTCAAGCATATCATCCCAAGCTGACAGGCATTGGATCCCCTTTGAATGACACCAGTACTTAAGCCAATTGTTGAAATTGATCATCTTGTCTTCATATTGTGGCATCATTCTTGGTGAGGGTAAGATGCTACTCAAGGTCAGGGTCATATCAGCCTGGGCTACATGCTCAGAGAGCTCCTCTATGTCTCTTTTCATGTAGTCCAGGGAGGTACGTCTCAGGTCATTCACACCAGCATGGACAATGACTGAGTCATATTTGTACTTGCCTTGGAGTGACCTGAGTGCTTGTGTTATGTAGCGGATCCTAGCGCCCGACAGGCTGCTCACCATGACCCTCTCCTTGTTCAGCCTGGTGAGTGGGACGTCAGTGTGCCTGACGACAGAGTCACCTATTACAAGTGTATCAGGTGTGTTGTTTAGTCTTACGGGCTGTGACTGTTTGGCACACTGGCTTTGTGAGATATGTGTTGCACGTGTTTTGTTTTGGGGTAGCGGTTGCTTGGGTGTCTGCTTTGGAGGTCTCTGCTGCTTAGGCAGATCTTTATTTAGAGCCTCCGAGTATGTTTTTGTGTGATTATCTGCTTGGTTTGCTATCGTGGTAGGTCTATGTGAGACTGGAATTGTAGTGAGTGTGGTTTCCTTCTCCTCCTGACTAGTTATGCCAGTACTGAGTGGAGAGAGCTTAGCCTCCAGTTTGGCTATATGGTTGCATCTCTCACATGTGTTGGAATTTGTTGGGAGGAGGAGAGGGTTGTCTGTATACATGAGGCAGTTGTAACATTGCCTCAAGATTCCCAGATTCACCAGCTGGACCGGAGAGGAGATTGACAACTGACCTTTGGACATGCTAGAATAATATTGGGAATTCCTTTATAATTGAAAACAAGGGCCAGTGGGGAGTGAGGGTGTAGTGCTTTTAATTTTTAGTGCTGACTTATATAATCGCTTTAGTGAGCAAGTTCCAGGTAACTTATGTGCAATGTGTTACAGGTAACTTAAATGCAAAAACGACAAACAGTAACTTTCTTTCAAGTGAAACAAGGAAATAAGTACAGTAAGCAATGCAGATATCACTAGTGATCCACAGAAGCACAGAGAAGCCGCGTATTAGGTGGAATTAGCGTTCCAGGGAAATAACAAGCAAACAAACAACAAGCATATAAACAAAGCTAGATTCAGCAGGCCTGGATCTAGTCTATGCTACAGCAAACAAGGTGTACCAATTTCAGTAAGATACAGTTCAAATATTCAGGCACTATAAACCTTTAACGAGAAATTCCCAGCTCAGAAGGGCAGAGTCCAGCCTCTTCTCCCACAAGAGTGCAGACTACGAACCTTCTTAATGTAAAATAACTGGCCTGAAGCCCAAGTGCTTAAACCAGAACTAATACACTTTAAGAATAACAGACACTGGGCTCTCAATCAGCAGTTCCCAACTTAGAAGGATGAAAGCTACCTGTCCTGCCACCACAGTGCATACCACAAACCTTCCTAATGTAAAACAACTGGTCTGAAGCCCAAGTGCTTAATCCAAAAGACTTAGAATGATAGCTACACTTTAATCAAGTTACTACCAAGCAGTAATAAATACAATTGAATACTTTAGAGAAGGCCTGGATTAGTGCTCAAGTTACACAAACAAAGCTAGATCCAGTAGGCCCGAATCCAGTCTATGCCACAGCAAACAAGGCGCACCAACTTCAGTAAGAAGCAGTTCAGATATGCATGCACTATAAGCCTTTAACCAGAAATTCCCAGCTCAGAAGGGCAGAGTCCAGCCTCTCCTCCCACAAGAGTGCAGACCACGAACCCTCTTAATGTAAAATAACTGGCCTGAAAACCCAAGTACTTAAACCAGAATTAATACACTTTTAGAATAACAGACACTGAGCCCTCAATCAGCATTTCCCAACCTAGAAGGATGTAAGCTACCTGTTCTGCCACTACAGTGCAGACCACAAACCCTCTCAGTGCAAAATAACTGGTCCGAAGCCCAAGTGTTTAAACCAAAAGGCTTAGAATGAGTTACACCAAGCAGTAATAAATACAACTGAGTACTTTTAAGATGATGCAAAAGTAAAATAAAGTAGGTAGAAACACAAGTACAGTAAAAGCAGATGAAATTTTTTTTTCTGAACAAGTGCTGAGATCAAAGAAACAGATTTGAGTGCTGAAACTAGAAAACTGGCTAGTTATAAGAAAAAAAACTAACCTAGAAGGCTTCCCTCCAACACAGAAGGGCTTGGGGGCTCAGAAGCCTACAAATAGTCTATACCACTTAACAGGAAAGGCAGGAAACAAGCTTAATTTTTTTTTTCTGTTTCCCAGATGCTCTCTTTGTACACAGTAGGAGTGTCTGAAATCAGAATATGATCTCACTGCACTCAGTTGAGTGAGCAAATGAGATGGGCACAGAAGGAGTATCCAAACACAAATTTACAAGAGGGGCGTGCAGTTTCAAGGCCACTAAGATTAACACCAAAACCAAAACAAAAACAGGGAGGGAGGGTGGGACTAACTGAAGAGCAGAGTCAAAACTTCCATTTCAGTTAATATTCCTGCAACACAGTTAAACTCAATTTAAATACTGTATTTTTTGAAAAAAAAGTGCAGATAAAGGTACTTAAATTCTCTTATACGTCCAGTTGAATACAGCTAGTTCTTAGCCGGCCAAAGCTGAGGTTTTTAAGCAGAAAATATTTCACACTGTATCACTTAAATAGGCAAGGACAGGAAATCAAAGAATGTGGCTACCCCCACACCTGTAATTACTAGCAAATAATAAAATTCAGCAAACACTGACTAACTTCCAGTTCAGTTAATATTCCCATAACACAGTTAAAATCAATTTAAATACTGTATTCTTTGAAAAAAAGTGCAGATAAAGGTACTTAAATTCTCTTATACGTCCAGTTGAATACAGCTAGTTCTTAGCCGGCCAAAGCTGAGGTTTTTAAGCAGAAAATATTTCGCACTACCACTTAAATAGGCAAGGACAGGAAATCAAAGAATGTGGCTACCCCCACACCTGTAATTACTAGCAAATAATAAAATTCAGCAAACACTGACTAACTTCCAGTTCAGTTAATATTCCTGCAACACAGTTAAAATCAATTTAAATACTGTATTTTTTGAAAAAAAGTGCAGATAAAGGTACTTAAATTCTCTTATACGTCCAGTTGAATACAGCTAGTTCTTAGCTGGCCAAAGCTAAGAACTACAAAGACAAACAAACTTAAAGATGGCCAGGTTCTCCAAGGTAAAACCAGTTTATTCAAGAATGCATGAGAGCTTTAACAGACTGAGCTGCTTCATCAGATGCTAACACTTAAGCTAAAACACTCCCATTTAAATATAAAATGACTACCTAATAGGTGGTCATGTGACTGTATTCCTTAAACAACTTTAAAGAGACATACAAATTAGAATATGTATGCACAGATGTATGTACACGTTTAAAATACGCAAAAATGTATATATGAAAGTCGTTTTACTCAATCTCTCAAAATGCGAACCCTTTGACTTGTGTGTATATATATATATATATATATATATATATATATATATATATATATACGGATCTACCTTACTAGATCGACATGTTAAAACAGCGAAAACGACTTCACCGACGCCAGAAGATCGACAGTTCACAAACACGACACCTCATACACTCGACACATCATACCAACAAACAAAACAAATCCCCTATCCAAAACCCACACACACAACACAAGCACACCAAAATCCTTACAAACCACCACTAACCCATACATACACAACTATCTACAACCCTAACCCAAACCCTTACCCTAAGGTCCGTCACTATCGCACACTCACCTAACCCGCGCCCTAACCCTAACTCACTTATCCCACCCCTACCCCTACAGACCGCCAACATCGCACACTTACCTTACTCGCACCCTTACCTAACCCGCGTCCTAACCCTAACTCACTTATCCCACCCCTATCCCTACAGACCGCCAACATTGCACACTTACCTTACTCGCACCCTTACCTAACCCGCGCCCTAACCCTAACTCACTTATCCCACCCCTATCCCTACACACCGTCAACATCGCACACTTACCTTACTCGCACCCTAACGTCCGTCACTACCGCATACTTACACATCCTTTCCCCATCGCAGTGTTCTCAGCGTCGGTGTCTTCCTCTGTCGGTCTTCTGCCTTGTCGATCTTCTGGCGTCGGTGAAGTAGTTTTCGCTGTTTTAACATGTCGATCTAGTAAGGTAGATCCATATATACATATACACATACATACATGTAAAAAAAAAAAAAAAATATATATATATATATATATATATATATATATATATATATATATACACACACACACACACACACACACACACACACACACACACACACACACACACACACACATATACATACATAAATACACACACATATAGTGCTATAATAAGACTAATAGATTCCACATTTTGACATCATTACAGTTCTTCTAAACAATAGGGGACATTGATTCCCAAATATTTTAACAAAATTAAACGTGTAATCCCAGGTTTTTAACAAGGGCAAGATTTGTGTCCACTGTGATGTTTCAGTTCTTGGTCATATGTTTAAACTGATCGGCAATGTTACTGTAAGGCAAAATTATATTCTATTATGTATGGGTATATATTTTTAAATACAATTTTATAGAATGAATACATGCTTTGTATCTTTATAAATTAATGTTTTCATTTGATTGGTTGTTATTCATCACTTGACATGCTTCTAGGAGTTGAAATATTACTATTCCCTCGAAATATAATATGTTTAAAATCTTCCTTTCCTCTCATGTAATCCCCACCCAAAAAAATGTCTCTTAGATAATCCCTGTCCTGAAATAGTTTACTTAAAAATTCCATTTCATAAAAAAAAAAAATCACAAGATGTCATTCGATGGACCCTCACTGCCTGCCCCTTAACCAGGCTTATCTTCTGTTTATAAGGGTGGCAGCCTGATTAATTTAAATAGGAATTAGAGAAGGTAGATTTTCAATAAATTACTGATTCAAATTGCCCATTGAGAATTACAGAAGGAGTAATTACTACTACAAGAGGGGTTGAGGAGGTTGTGGTTGAAAATGAAATTAAGACCTATTGTTTTTGGCAATCACTCAGCTGTATTTTTTCCCAAACTTCTTTATTAAATTTACACATATGACAAAGGCAATCTTACATTTATATAAATGAAAAACATACAAAATGATATCACTTTAGTTACAAACAGTTTACATCAGTGACACCATTGAAACAACTGTAGTTGTAAACATTACACATCACTTATAAACCATCCGGTCATTGTTAGTTAAACATTGTATAGCTCATTCAAATCCTGCATCTTAAACCTCAATCTTGCACTGCATATATTGTTCCCACAATTCCCATTTTTTCCTATGTAGTTTACTTCTTCACTTTTCTAACTATCCCAATTCCAGTTGTTTTATCTATGTTAAACACAAAAACTGCCACGAGTAGTCTCTGAAGCACCAAAACAAACTTTAATATAGTGAAGCACTTTCGTCTACCCAAATAGGTAGACTTCATCAGGCAAACATATAAAAACAGTGTAACAACCTTTTTAAAGCCAAAAAGGCGCCAAATCCAAACCAATCGGCTCTTGTGCTTAATAAACTAGCATTAATTAGAAAATTTAAAGGTACATCACAAATATACTGATAAAAAATGCTAAGAAGTTGTAAAAATATGAAATACATAAAAATACATACATATTCTACCACCCACATGGAAAAACAGTCCTAAACCTCATAAATTTCATTGTATTAAAATGTGAAGAAAAAATAAATATTATGTAATATATAACATAATATATTAAGTCTTACCTACTTTATATGAAAATCAATATGTTTGTTGCAATAAATAAGACATTTTAGATCACTAATCATATGTACAATAATAAAAAAATTAAAAAAATTATTAAGGAAAAGGAAAAAAAGGAAAAAATCTACCGAAGCAGACTTTTCAACTTCAAAACACAAGACAAAGAAGTAATCTCATTAATACCAGGCAAGGTATAGGAATTTAACCTAAGCTGCCATAACAATTCACACTTTTCTAACAACAACTGGCAAGGTCCACCTTTACCATCTATAACTACCTGATCAATAATTTTGAACAAAAAATGGTGGGTCGGGTACTCATTACAGTGTCTTGCCTGTGCATTAGTGTTGCTATTCTTCTTAATGTGGTAAATGTGTTTGTAAATCCTTTCTTTAAGCTTCCTGTCAGTTTTTCCAACATAAAATGCTGGGCATGACTGACAGGAAGCTAAATAAACCACTGATTTAGAGTTACAGTTATATCTACCTCTAGCCTTATAAACATAGTCGTTGACTACAAAACTAGTACCTGTGGCAATATACCTACAATAATTACAAGATTCACATTTATAAGTACCCTCGATCCTGTGGGACTTCCTAATGTTGATCTCCACTATGTTCTTCAAGCTCCTACCCTTTTTAAAAATGATAGTAGGATAGTTATCCACCTTTTCCACTAAATCCCTTTCATGTAACAGTAAATTCCAGTTCCTTTTCAAAATTTTACCAATCTCACCTGCTTCTGTACAAAAAGGTGTAATAAAACTCTTTTTAAAAAATGGTTTCTCAGACTCATCTACATTGTCCAAAGACAAATGGTGAAAAATGGGCATTTCAATACTATTTACATCCCCTCCGTTAATACTTAGAGCTCTTCTAGATAGAATTGGCCTGTAAGTCCCACAAAGTCTTTTGTGCCATACTTCACTTATCAATTCAAACACCAAACTTTCAGGATAACCCCTACTCAAAAACATATTTCTTAGCAAACTACATTCATCTTCAAAAGTAAGAATCTCAGTTGTCATCTGAGCTGCCCTTACTAACTGGCCTTTTAAGACGGACCTTTTTTGATGGAAAGGGTGACAACTGGTAAAATGTAAAAGGGTGTTTGAGTATGTAGGTTTCCTGTAAATCTTAGCCAAATATCTCTTTCCAACCGTGTCTTTTTTCAGATCTACATCAAGAAAATTAATAGTGTCTTCATGGAAGGTATAAGTGAATCTGAGGAAGGGAGTACTATTATTCAAATACTCTACAAAAACCTTTGCTTCATTTTCATTACCTTCAAACATAATAAAGATATCATCCAAATGCCTGTTGTATAACTTCACCTTCTTGTACACCTCTTTTTTGAAAATGTTCTCACATTCCCAATGTGACAACACTAAGTTAGCGTAGCTCGCCCCACATGGGGAGCCCATTGCTACACCAACCATCTGTTTGTAAATTTCACTGTTGAACTTGACAAAAGTACTATTCAAAATAACATCCAGCATCTCCTGAATTAATCTAATTTCTTCACTGTCAGCCACTTAAAATAATCTTTCTGTTACATACTCTACACCTACATCATGTGGAATAGAAAAATATAGGTCAACGATGTCTATAGTTAAAAACGTTACATTGTCTTGGAACTCAAACCTGTCCACTGCTTTTAAAAAGGCCCAAGAGTCCGCACAGATCTTGTCTTTCTTAACTACATACTTCTTTAAAACAGAGTCTACATACTTAGAACAAGCATATGTGATGGAAGACTTTGCATTAACTAAGGCTCTCATGAACCTGAAGGTTTTTGTGAAGTTTAGGTAACCCAAACAAGTTAGGTATTTTTGGGTTCAAGACCATCAAATAGTTGTAGATGTCCATACTAACTATGCCTTCAATCAACAAATCCCTGAAAAAGCAATAAATTTTGTTATATACAGTGTTCATTTCGTTGACACTAGACCTCATATAAACTTCACTGTCCAAGACTTTTAACATTCTAGTTTCATACTGGTCGTTGTCCGTAATAATCAGCCCTCCACCCTTGTCTGGTTTTAACAAACAAATTGGCAATGATCTAACTAAGTTCAATGCTTCAGCTTCATTGCTAGTCATATTAGTAGGGCCAAGCTTCTTTCTCACCTTGTTCAAATTCCTCAAGTCAAATTCACACATATGTTCAAATAAAGACAGTGTTGGATGTAAGGGTGGGTTGAAAGTGCTTGCCACCATCAAATAAGTCTCAAAGTGGTTTTCGCCACCAAACATCAAAGCCAAGTTCAATTTTCGAGTAAAAAGTTTTAAATCAATTAAAACGTCAGGCAAATTTAAATGGTTTGCCAGAATAAAAGTCAAACCCTTACCAAACAGTTCACATAAGTCTTGGTCAACTGCAAAACTCGAAAAGTTGTACATCTTAAAGTCTCCACATTTATTCAATAGGATCACTGGTTTATCTTTTTAACTCTGTTTCATTTGTAACCTTGTTCTTGCCTCTGTACCTCATTTTGGCCTTGACCCTGGGAACCTGCTCGAAAAAGAATTTACATTGCTCACATTGTTACCACTGTTGTGCCCCTGGCCGCGGGATCCCTTTCTCCCTCCTCACCAGTCTTCCTCGAACAAATCAACAAATCAAGTTCGCCAACACCACAACCACGGATGGTTTTGGGACCAATATGCATGTTACTCCTATCTATGTCTACACTTTTTTTGCAACAACCACGCAAAAGATTTTTTTCCTTGTGTGGTGGTGGGTTGGATAAAAGCAACTCCACTTATAATCATTAATGTCACTCCTTGCTTCTTTAGTTTAACTTTCTGTGTTCTTAGACAGTGCTGTTTCTATGGGCCGAAAAAATCTTAAAAATCTTAAAAAATCTGTGTGCGATCTAATTTCAAATTAAAAATTAAAAAGTAAAAAGCAGGGAGTTGTTCCCAAGGGGTTACGGTCCTGGCAATATCCCTCTGGTTTAGAGACAAGGACTGTTTTTTTATAACGATTTAATAGCACTTTTTAACAGACATGGTTCGGAGTTGATGGATGTTATGTGTAAACACTACAGTACTACAATTGAGACTTTAACTAAAGTCATTATCGAGCTGAATAATGAAATTAGATCGCACACAGATTTTTTAAGATACCAATATGAGTATAAAATAATTTTTTCATCCATAGAACAGCAACTGTCTAAGAACACAGAAGTTAAACTAAAGAAGTTAAGGAGGGACATTAATGATTATAAAAGTGGAGTTGCTTATCCAACTCCACCACTGTCGCAAGGAAAAAAACTTTTTGGTCATGTTGTTGCACAAAGTGCAGAACGGAATAGGAGTAACATGGTCATTGGTTCCAAACCACCCGTGGTGGTTGATCCTGGGGTTAGCGAACTTGATATGTTCGAGGAAGACTGGTGTGAGGATGTTGAAAGGGATCCAGTCACAAATAATAATGTGAACAGGGGTAACAACAGTAATAACAATGTGAGCAATGTAAATTCTTTTTCGAACATGGGTCAAAATCACCAGCGGAGGTACAATATGAGAGGCAAGAAAGAGAGTTACAAATACAGCAGGTAAAAGAGAAACCAGTGATCCTATTGAATAAATGTGGAGACTTTAAGGTGTACAACTTTTCGAGTTTTGCAATTGACCAAGACTTATGTGAACTGTTTGGTAAGGGTTTGACTTTTGTTCTGACTAACCATTTAAATTTACCTGAAGTTTTAATTGATTTAAAACTTTTCACTCGAAAATTGAACTTGGCTTTGATGTTTGGTGGTGAAAACCACTTTGAGACTTCTTTAAGGGTGGCAAGTACTTTCAACCCACCCTTACATCCAACACTGCCCTTGTATGAATTTGACTTGAGGAACTTGAACAAGGTGAGAAAGAAGCTTGGCCCTACTAATATGACTAGCAATGAGGCTAAAGCATTGAACTTAGTTAGAGCATTATCGGTTTGTTTGTTAAAACCAGACAAGGGTGAAGGACTGGTGATTATGGACAATGATCAGTATGAAACTAGAATGTTAAAAGTCTTGGACAGCGAAATTTATATGAGGTCTAGTGTCAACAAAATGAACACTGTATATAACAAACTTTATTCCTTTTTCAGGGATGTGTTGATTGAAGGCATGGTTAGTATGGACATCTACAACTATTTGATGGTCTTGAAACCAAAAATACCTAACTTGATTGGATTACCTAAACTTCACAAAAACCTTCAGGATCCCACTATGAGAGCCTTAGTTAATGCAAAGTCTTCCATCACATATGCTTGTTCTAAGTATGTAGACTCTGTTTTAAAGAAGTATGTAGTTAAGGAAGACCAGATCTGTAAGGACTCTTGGGCCTTTTTAAAAGCAGTGGACAGGTTCGAGTTCCAAGACAATGTAACGTTTTTAACTATAGACATCATTGACCTATATTTTTCTATTCCACATGATGTAGGTGTAGAGTATGTAACAGAAAGATTATTTTATGGGGCAGACAGTAAAGAAATTAGATTAATTCAGGAGATGCTGGATGTTATTCTGAATAGTAATTTTGTCAAGCTCAACAGTGAAATTTACAAACAGATGGTTGGTGTAGCGATGGGCTCCCTTGTGTGGGACGAGCTACGCTAACTTAGTGTTGTCACATTGGGAATGTGAGAACATTTTCAAAAAAGAGGTGTACAAGAAGGTGAAGTTATACAACAGGTATTTGGATGATATCTTTATTATGTTTGAAGGTAATGAAAATGAAGCAAAGGTTTTTGTAGAATATTTGAATAATAGTACTCCATTCCTCAGATTCACTTGCACCTTCCACGAAGACACTATTAATTTTATTGATGTAGATCTGAAAAAAGACATGGTTGGAAAGAGATATTTGGCTAAGATTTACAGGAAACCTACATACTCAAACACCCTTTTACATTTTACCAGTTGTCACCCTTTCCATCCAAAAAGGTCTGTCTTAAAAGGCCAGTTAGTAAGGGCAGCTCGGATGACAACTGAGATTCCTACTTTTGAAGATGAATGTAGTTTGCTAAGAAATATGTTTTTGAGTAGGGGTTATCCTGCAAGTTTGGTGTTTGAATTGATAAGTGAATTTTGGCACAAATGACTTTGTGGGACTTACAGGCCAATTCTATCTAGAAGAGCTCTAAGTATTAACGGAGGGGATGTAAATAGTATTGAAATGCCCATTTTTCACCATTTGTCTTTGGACAATGTAGATGAGTCTGACAAACCATTTTTAAAAAGAGTTTTATTACACCTTTTTGTACAGAAGCAGGTGAGATTGGTAATATTTTGAAAAGGAACTGGAATTTACTGTTACATGAAAGGGACTTAGTGGAAAAGGTGGGTAACTACCCTAGTATAATTTTTAGGACGGGTAGGAACTTGAAGAACATAGTGGAGACCAACATTAGGAAGTCCCACTGGATCGAGGGTACTTATAAATGTGAATCTTGTAATTATTGTAGGTATATTGCCACAGGTACTAGTTTCTAGTCAACAACTATGTTTATAAGGCTAGAGGTAGATATAACTGTAATTCTAAATCAGTGGTTTATTTAGCTTCCTGTCAGTCATGCCCAGCATTTTATGTTGGAAAAACTGACAGAAAGCTTAAATAAAGGATTTACGAACACATTTACCACATTAAGAAGAATAGCAACACTAATGCACTGGCAAGACACTGTAATGAGTACCCGACCCACCATTTTTTGTTCAAAATTATTGATCAGGTAGTTATAGATGGTAAAGGTGGACCTTGCCAGTTGTTGTTAGAAAAGTGTGAATTGTTATGGCAACTTAGGTTAAATTCCTATACCTTGCCTGGTATTAATGAGATTACTTCTTTGTCTTGTGTTTTGAAGTTGAAAAGTCTGCTTCGGTAGATTTTTTTTGTTTTCTTCCTTTTCCTTAATAATTTTTTAGTTTTTTATTACTGTACATGTGATTAGTGATCTAAAATTTCTTATTTATTGCAACAAACATATTGATTTTTATATAAAGTAGGTAAGACTTAATATATTATGTTATATATTACATACTATTTATTTTTCCTTTTTATTTTTTCTTCACATTTTAATACACTGAAATTTATGAGGTTTGGGACTGTTTTTCCATGTGGGTGGTAGAATATGTATGTATTTTTATGTATTTCATATTTTTATAACTTCTTAGCATTTTTTATCAGTATATTTGTGATGTACCTTTAAATTTTCTAATTAATGCTGGTTTATTAAGCACAAGAGCTGAATGGTTTGGATTTGGTGCCTTTTTGACTTTAAAAAGGTTGTTACACTGTTTTTATATGTTTGTCCGATGAAGTCTACCTATTTGGGTAGACGAAAAGCGCTTCGCTATATTAAAGTTCGTTTTGGTGTTTCAGAGACTACTCGGTGTTTGTTTTTGTGTTTTTGAAGAGTTTGCTGTTTCCTGCAGTTTTATCTATGTTACTATATTCACTACTTTTAGTAAAGTTGGTCTAGACTTTGATGTCCATTTTCTAGTAATTGTTTTTTTGGCAGCCAGCATAATTAGACTCAGCAAGGTTTTACTATGTCCAGGCAATTCCAATTCTGTAGCATAACTCAAAAATAATCATTTCCCCAGTTAGTCCAATCTGCTTACTCAGCATCTCCAACAGAGCAGGGAATCCCAAAAGTCTGCCAGCTCATCACACTTCCAAAATAAATATGTTCCCAGCTACCTCTTTCTTGCCCATCACACCTCCAACATTTGCTATCCATCTGAGGAAAAATTCTTTGGAGTTTACTTGGGGTATAAAAATACCTATGTAAACACTTCCAGGCAAAGATCCTAAATCCTCTAGACTTTGTTGCATATTTGGGAGATATACATATACCTCCCCCCCCCCATTGCCTCTTTTGTGAATTACTTATCCAGTCTCTCTTCCCAATCCTTTCTGAGCTCCTTTAATTGATTCTTATAGTTACTTTTTAACAGCAGCTTCTGTTCTAGATTATATTAAAAACTCTACCAGTGCTGGTCTTTTATTTAGGATCCCCCTATTTCTTTCTCTTTGCCTATACTCTGATATCAATCCTCGATAGGTAAGGCAATCTCTAACCTGCAGTCCAAATAAATTCTTGGCCTCCTCCCATTCTATTACTTTTCCCTTTCTAGTTATTTGCTCCTAATACCTTGGTTCCTTTGTCAGTTTTCTCCAATAAATTCCAGCACCCCCCCCCTTGCCTATTATCTGTATCCCTGACCACAGTCAACTCTATTGGAAAAATCTCTTTTCTCCATTCTCATGTTGGTTTGATTTTTAGAATACTCCCTGTTATTTTATGAATATAATACACATTATATGATTTTGGTTGCTCTCCTTAAGAGTCTGCATCCAAAATCCCAATCTCTCATTTTTTGAGCTTCCTCCCTGTGTCAGCATCATTCCTTTCCATTTTGAATTATAGTTTTCTGTTTGTGCTATGTATAAGAGCCTTAACTGTGTTGCTCTAGAATATCCCTCAAATTAAGTAATCCTAGTCCACCTTGTTCTATTGGTAAAATCAGCTTATCCCACTTGACCTTGCTATCTTCCCTTCCCAGATAAAATCCTTCAGCTCTTTTTTAATTGCTATCCACAACTTTTCCTCTGGTTGATAAAAGTATGCCTGACCTGTGTATAAGACTAAATGGACTAAAACATTTTAATGGCTTGTATCTTAGCATCCATATCCATACAACAAAACTTCCAGTTTCCCAATTTTTGTATTATCTTCTGTTTAGTCTTGTCCCACATATCCTTAGCTGCCACCACATAGTCATTTCTAATCCATACTCCTAAATACTTCATTTTATCATGTCCCAGTAAATATGGATATTACTGGACTAATTCATGCGGCGTAGGTACATAATTTATCGCTATTGCCTTTGTTTTAGCTTCATTAAATTTGTATCCCGAGAAGATTTGAAACCATCTTAAAATATTCCACAACACTATAATATCCCTTTCTGGTTTTATCATGTATAAAATAATATCATCTGCAAATAGAGCCAGCTTTTCTTGACTACCAAACCAATTATATCCCTGAATTCCTCAGTCCCTTATTTTCTTTGCCAATGGTTCTAAATATAATCCAAACAACAAAGGGGAGAATGGACAACCCTGCCTGGTTCCTCTACTCAAGCAAAAGTTATCACAGAGGACCCCACCCACTTTAATGCGTGCCTCCATTCCCTCATATATTCTTCTAATCAACCTTATAATTGTATCAGAGAATGCAAATGTTTACATTGCCCTGCTCATGAAGTCCCAGTCTACTCTGTCGAATGCTTTCTCTGCATCACGACCCAGAAATTGGTAAGTTCTTACATTCTGCTTCCCTCTGGATCATCAATGTTCTGTTGATATTGTAAATGTTTGGCTCCCCTCCACAAAATCACACTGATCCATATCTATCAATTTTGGTATCACTTTTGCCATTCTTTTAGCCATTATAGACAAACACTTTATAATCATGATCTACTATTGAAATGGGCCTGTATGAAGCTGTATCCAATGGATCTTTACCCTCTTTAGATATTACCGTTACCACCACCTTCTTCCAGAATGCTGGTACTTCTCCTCCTCTTAATATACTGTTAAACAAAACCTTCCAGGTCTTTATCAGTTTCTTCCCTCCTAACTTCAAACCTTCTACAGGAATACCATCTATTCCTGGGGACTTTCCTGTAGATTGGATATACATAGCCATTTTTATCTCATCCCTTCCTATCCTCACTGTTAGTAATTGAGCCTCATCTACCTCTAGCTTTGGCATATTTAATTCTTCTATAAATATTTCCATTTGTACCTTTTCTTGATGTCGTATTTCTCTGCTTTATACAAATTTTCATAAAATTTCTGAAATATTTCTAATACTTCTACAGGTCACTTGTTATCTTCCTTGATATAGGCTCCCTACGCTTGGTGACTGCCCTTTCCACTTTTTGTTGCCTGAGTTATTGTGTTAAAAGTTTTTGTGCTCTAGAATTATTATCAAAAAACAGTTACTTAACAGAAATCTTTCTACACTCATGCATATTATTGTGGCAATCCCCTATTTTCTGTTTAGCATTCTGTAGTTGCTCCTTTTCTTGTTCTGAGAGATTCCTCCTATTTTGCAATACTTTCACATTTGTCAATCCCTCTACATAGTTCTTCTTACTAAGTCCAAAAGTATCAAGGCAGCACCAGCAAAAATCCAAACTTGGATATTTTCAAAGTACTCTCCAACACAATTTCTTCAGCCAAGAGTGTAGTTTATTCACAAGCAGATAAAAACTGGTAAATCAGGTGAGTGTTTTCATAAACCAACTGTTTGCTTCATCAGACCATCACAATAACTCTTCCATCACCCCCTTAAATACTCATACATACATACATATATATATATATATATATATATATATATATATATATATATATATATATATTTTAACATAAATATCTGATATATGACAGGGGAATTATTTCAACCTCCAATTCTTTTGACCAGGGGTAATTACTACATGTTCGTTCAACCCCTTTCTCAAATGTGCCCCCAGATTCACGATCCATTTAAGTTCCTTCTCTTCCATTCCACCACTGATATTGCCCATTCTAGCATCCTCCTTAACCAATTCCAGTACACCGAACCTAAATTGGTAGTCAGTTCCATGTGTTAAAACGTGCTTAGCAATAGCACTATAGTTCTGTCCTCTCTTCAAACAATATATATGATCTCTAATACGTTCCCTCCTACATCTGTTTGTTTTACCTACATAAAACGCTTTATGGGACAGAGCCTAGATGGCTATCTGAAGGCAGCAGTTTTTTAGAGCTCCATAAACTAGTATCAAATTCAGGACATTTCACAAAAATTTTTTCTAACAAAACTTTATAAATATTTATTGAATTTATTTTTCTGGGAGAAAAATTCATTGAAAGGGGATACCCGAAGGATATGTTAGGGGAGATCCTGAATGAAGTGTACCTAGGGTGGGGTATTAAATACAAGCCTTTACTGGGCCAACCTATGACAACTAATGGAAAAGCTATAGAAGATACTAGGGATTTTTTAGGGGCTTGTATAATCCAACATAATAATTTTTCTGAACAATTCATTAATATAATGCAGAATAATTGGTCAATTTTAAAAACCAATAGTGGCATCTATGAATTGGCTGGGAACAAACCATTATTCATACACAAGGTAGGTATGAATTTTAAGAAATTTTTGGAAGGAGGGGTAGCACCATGGATAAACAACAGGGGAACCAAACCATGTGGTAGATGTAGGCAGTGTTCTCATATTAACCAAGCAGATTATATTATTTTGAATAATGGTCTGGGCAGCCGGGTTAGATTTTGCAGGGGTAATTGTCAGACCAGGATGTTGGTTTATTTGGCCACCTGTACTCATTGTCCTTCTTACTATGTGGGCAAAACGGAGAGGGCATTGAAGGACAGAATTTACGAGCACCAGAACGACATTAAAATCAAGAAAGAAACCAGTGCCCTTTACAAACACACTTTGGTCTGCAATTGTGCCCCAGATTTCAAATTTGGCATTCTTGATCTAGTTAACAGGAATAGTAGGGGGGAGATGTGAAGAACCTCTTATTACAAAAATAAATAAGATGGCAATTGAGACTTAGGTCCAATTTTGGACCGGGTCTCAATGAATATATAAACATAAAGGCTATCCTGGTAGGCAGAGCGGAAGCTGTCTGAGGCCACTTTCACTACATCAATGGTTCTATTTAACATTTGGATCAATCCTACTTGATAGTAATACCTTTACATCAGGTTCGGGGACTAGTTTCATATTATTGCATCTTTTCATTTAAATATATTTCACCAAGGTAACATTTACTTTTACTTTTACAATGATCACATTGTTTGGATGGGGTAAAACAACATTTACAATTTATTTAACATATGCATATTGCTGTTTGCTGGAAATCTAAACATTTTTATTCATTTCATCCATTTTTTATTTTATTTAATTTAAAGTATACATAGTTACTAGAATATCTGTTTTTTAAAAATTTGACCATAAGGCTATATACAATTTTCCTTGTCTTGCCTTGTTTCAGTAAGGTAACAGCATTTTGGGGAAAAAAATGAGATACAACTTTAAGTTTTTAATTGACTGCAGTTAATTGAATGATTTACTTGGTTGATTTTAATATAAATATCTGATGCACCAGTGGTTTTATTTATCTGATGAAGTCTGCCTTGAGCAGACGAAAGCGCTCATTTGTAAAGTTTTTGGATATTAAAAGAACTACATGCTTTCCAGTTGTACAGAGGATTTTTTTGTTTTTTTAAGGTGTTGCCTTTATTTCTTGGAGTGCTTTATAAATATTTAGTTAATAGTCTATAATAACTTATTACAAATTTTGGTGGATTTTTACAAGAAATTTCCTGTCAAAATACTCAGGAGTCTTTACGCAGCAGCTGAAAATATGAGTAACCTGAAGAACTCTCACTCTGAACTGTTACTAAAAAAGGAACTACAAATGGTGACTACCACATTACAAGAACTATCTATAAAAATGGATGATTTCAAGGTTAATCTACAAAATCTAAAAGATAATTCTCAGAAATAAACATAAATCTTTAAAGAAATGCTTCAGCAGCATCAGTTTAAGATAACAACTATTTAAACTTTTTTATCTGACATCGATGGAAGAGTTAAAGAAGAGGAGACACAAACAGAATTTCTCCGGAAACAAAATACCTGGCTCTCCAACAAAGTAGATGACTTAGAGAATAGGGAGAGAAGACCAAATATCAGGATTTTCGGTCCACCTGAGAATACAGAGGGAAAATGATTTATCTCTTTTCTAAATTCATGGCTACTAGAGATTCTAAATCTTAATGAAGGCTTGTCATTTGGCATAGAAAGGGCACAGCGTGCTTTGGGAAATAGAATTCCAGCATCATCCTCTTCTTCTGCCTCTATGCCACCAACATCAATTATAATAAAATTGTTATCCTTTATGGACAAAGAACTGGTGCTAAAAACAGCATGGAGGAAAAGTCCAATAAAATATAATCAACATCTAATAAGATTTGACAATGACTACTCCACTAAAGTTCTTGAACAGAGGAAAAAGGCATGGACACTAATAAAAATTCTGAAACAGAATAATATCAAAGCTCAAATAGCCTTCCCTGCAAAGATAAGGATGCAGTACCTAAGTGAGATGAGAAACTTCAACACTCTGGAAGAAGCCTTTCAATTTATCAAAAATAATAACATTATAACCATCCCAGAAGAAATGGAATGGACATCCTTGTCCCTGAAGAAATCAACTGATAAAACTAGTTGGACTGATTTCAAAAAGAAGAAACAGAAAACTGAAACTAAACTACCTACTTCTGTGAAGTCTCTCAAAGTATCAACTGAAACCTAATAACTAAAAGACTTTTAAATGGACTAAACGTGTTACATAACATTAATTTTCATACATAATAAGTAATACTAGAGTAAAAGAAAAAGGGTATGTGCTTCTATTACCTCATATAAAATTCATAAATCTGAGATATATTTTAACCAATCTATTTCTGACATTGTCATCCCTCTCACCTTGCTTTATGCCTCATTATCTATCTTTATATATATATATATATTTACCTTATTTATCTATTTATTTTGATTTCTTTTTTCTCTCTATAAATATTTGTTAATTATAAGTATATCCTATAGTTAGATTTTAGTCTAGTAGTACTTCAGTTGCAAAGTATTATTTCATAGTTCTGTGGTAACTGATTTATTATTTTATGCTTATTTCTTTATATGGTATATTTAACCTAATTACTATTAATAAATAATAGATTTTCCCATTGCTTTGTTGTGACCCAACCACTAAATGAAATTTCCCTTAGTAGTGATATAATGGTGTATAGATATTGTAATGTCCTTTGAACGTTATTGCTGTTGAATATGTGGTTGTTCAAAAGCTTTCTGCTCTAAAGTAAAAATGAACTGTCATATAAATGATACTGTCTCATTAGAATAGAGCGGAAAACTCTCTATCCAACTTGAATGAAGTTTGAGTGTTTTTGTTATGAAAGGGAACTCATTCTTGGCCCTAGCTACATAAAAGTGAAGTGACAAGCTAGCATGTTTATTTTTGTCCATCGACTAGAGATCTCCGGTTTAGCTTGTATGATTGATCTTTTATATAACTTTGGGTTGACAAGATATGCTGCAGGCTGTGGATGAAGTCCCCTGGAGGATTGTTGGATGATGGGTGAGTCTAGCATTCAGTAAAATGTAGTCTGCGAGGTTTACTGAAGGGTTTTTTTTTTTTGACGAGGAGACATTGCTGTGAAATTGGGGAGATGTCCGTGTTTGGCAGGGTGAAAGAGGGGTGATTATGGTTTGGTTTCAGATTCACTGTTGAATGGGTGCAGATGCTTAAGGCGACTGGTTGTTGATTTCTGAGTGAGACATTGGTGTGTGCAGTGTCTGGTGTGGAAGCCCTCAGAAGGCGCTCTTCGTGGCTTATTTAAATAAAAGTTGATAAAGAATGAGTTAATGTTTAAAACATAGATTTTTTCTCACAAGAAACCATTTGAGCAGGGAAAATCACTGTTGAGAAGTTAAAAAGAAGCATTTAAAATCTCTAGCTCTCACGAGCTATGTATACAGTTATGTACATATTTAGCTATTGAATATTTAATGTAGCTATAGCAACGTACGAGAGTTGATGTGATTGGTCACCACTATGTGTATTCTTTAAGGAGCCTGAACGTTTATAGTAACACAAACAGGCCGAACAGATTTTCATGATTTTACATTCATTTAGGTACAGGAACTTAACACAGTTTGTTTGAAACATTTTAGTAGAAGTAAACATTACATCTAAGTATCTAGTCTATTAGAAACACATGAAACTTGTGTATATAAAAGTGTTGTGTTATATTAATATGTGAATAGGTTCATAGGTTCATAGGTTCATAGTTCTGTCTAGGGGAGGGCATTTATTTACCTAGCCCATGGCTTAGTTGCTTCTTTCACCACCCCTTTAGTATATAACTACTATACATATTTTACTGTGCCTCCTCTGTCAGCAGTGCACTGGAGTAATCCCCTGGTAGGTATCTCCATCCTCCCATCCATTGGTCAAGATTTCTCTTGAACAAGGCCAGCGAGGTGCTCTGCCTCACATGTACCGGGATTTTGTTCCACAGCATAGGGAGTCTACATCTACATATACATTTCTTAGGAAAACTTTACACACAACTTTAAAATCAGCTGTCATAATAAGAGCAAGATTTAAACATTTTGATATGGATTATTTGCTTAGTCCCTTTAATATGTAGAATAATATACATATTGTTTGTCTGATTTAGGATATGATAATCATCAGTAATAGCTATTATTTGTTATAAGTTTGTCTGACAAAGGTGTTAAATAACTAATGAGTTTAAATGAAGTATTTACTGTATATCTTGAAAATTTGTGTTTCAAGCAAGTTCAGAAAAGTGAATATTCATTATTACAGGCATTATGTTTATTTGATTAGTTACTAATTATGTATGTACGTGTGTGTGTGTGTGTGTGTGTGTGTGTGTGTGTGTGTGTGTGTGTGTGTGTGTGTGTGTGTGTGTATATATATATATATATATATATATATATATATACACACACACACACACATATATATATCATCATCATCCCCTTTTTCCCATTTACATGGGGTCGGGGTATCGTATTAACTGTCGCCAACTCTCTCTATTCAGTGCCACTCTCCTGCCTTCTTCAACACTCATGCCTGACTGTCGCAGATCTTGTTTCACACAATCCATCCACCTCTTTGCTGGACGTCCTTGCTTCCTCTTACCTTCTTCCTGTCTGTCCCAACTCTCCCTCACCAGATTGTCTTCTGCTTTTCTACACATGTGCCCATACCATCGTAATCTGTTTTCTTTGATCTTTTCTGCAATTGGAGCTACTTTGGCTTCTGCTCTTATGTCCTCATTTCTTCGCCTGTCCCGCAGTGTGCATCCTACCACCTTTCTTAGGCACTTCATTTCCATTACCTCTAGCTTCTTCAACTGTTCTGCCTTTACTGCCCAGGTTTCTGTACCATATAGTAGTACTGGTCGCACCACTGTCTTGTACACCTTACTTTTCAGCTTCTTTGGCATTCTTCTGTCATATACTACACCTGATACTCTATGCCAGTTGGCTGCAGCCCCTCTGATTCTAGCTTTAACCTCTTCATTCAGACTACCCTTCTCCTCAACCACCTCTTCCAGATACTTGAAGCTGTTTACCTGTTCCACTATCTTCCCATCTATCTCTATTCTCAGCTTCTTCTGATTTCCCCAATCTGCTGCCATTACCACTGTCTTATCTGTGCTTAGTTTCATCCCATGTGCCTTCAGATTTGCATTCCATTCTCCTATCCATTGCTGAAGTTCTAGATCAGAGTCTGCCTGTACTGCCACATCGTCTGCATACAGCAGCTTTGTTGCTCTGACCCCTCCAACTTCTGTTGCTGAATGATAAATCATATAAAATATTTTAATAGACTCCTTTACTATTTAAAATTGTATATTTGGAGCTCTAATGAATGAAAAAAGGAAGTTAGTGGGATAGTTCACCAGATGTATCTATCTGATGGACTAGGAATGTATTTCATTCCATGGTGGGCAAGTTTTAATGTACAAACTAGTTTAATGCTATTTTTCTCTTTAATTTTTATGTTATTATTTTCACCAAGCCTGACTTAATTCTATTGATTATGTTAAAGTTAACATCTTACACAGAGACAGATGGATATTTACAAACTAATATTTTTTATTATATGTAGAGGAGATGACTTCAGGAAAATATATTGACACTTTAAATACTTCTTTAAAATAACTTGGCATGGATATCACACTACTATCTTTAAACATAAATTTATTAAATAATCCAAATAAACGATCTAACGTACTAAGATATTTAAAGATAAATAGACCCCAATTAATCTTTTTACAGGAAACTCATTTCAAAATTAATGATAATTTTAGTTGGAATCCAAGTGATTATAGGACCTTAGCATGCTCTAAATTTAAATCTAAGAAAAGGGGAGTAATAATCTTATGGAGAAATAATTCCCTAAACCCTGATATAGTATATAAATATATTGATAACGAAGGGCTTATAGCTATAGTCATACTGAAGTTGAATAATAGGTTATGGACATTAGCTAACTTATACTGGTTTCCTGGTATTGTGACAGGAACAGTTAAAAAGCATCTAGACCAAATCATAAACATTTCCAGAGGGAATCTAATAATAGGAGGGAATTTTAAATGTCTAACTGACACTTTTCAAACTACCAATAAAATATCTCCACGTTTAACAGCTACTGCAAAAATACTAAAAAAATGGACTGAGTCATTAAAATTGATAGATACCTTTAATGTTATTGATAATAACTCCTTGTCATTCTCTCATCAAGATTAAAGGTTTGGAACTTGAACCAGAATAGACAAACTTTTTATATCACAAGATCTTCAATCCAAAATTACTGCTTTTTCAATAATCCCATGCCCTCTATCATAGGTTCATAGGTAGGTACTAGGCTATCGGCCCTAGGGCCCATACAAGCCTAGCCAAAAAATGTACCCTGGCTTTTGCCACCCAAGAAAATTATTTTCCTGTGCCCTTGTCGAGCAGAGCCACAGAAGTGATCCCCGGGGTGAATTTCCCATCCAATCATCAAGATTTTTCTTGAAGAGTGCTAATGAGGAGCTCTGTTTGACATAGATAGGTAGTCTGTTCCAGAGTATGGGAAGTCTCTGGGACAGGAATCTATCCCTCCAGCATGTTCTGTTTATTGTGGTGACAAGGTTAAGGTCCCTAGAGCTTGTAGCTCGGAGGGATTGAGATTTCTTTAAGTGAAGCATGTCCAACAGCTCTGGGTTTGACATAGCTTTGTATGTTAGGCAGAGATCACCCCTGAGTAGGCGATATGCAATGAAGTAAAGCTGTAGTTTTTTGAGACGGTCTGCATAGGGCATCTGTTTGAGGCCAGTACTCCTCTTTGTGAGGTATTTCTGTGGTCTTTCCAGTTGTTGTAGATGTCTTGTGAGGTACATACCAAAAGGGGCGTTGTACTCTATAATGGGTCTAATGAGTGATGAGTAGAGGGAACAATGACCTCTTTTTTTCTGGATGAGAATATCAGATCTCAATTCACTAGTTCTTAAAGTACAAGTAGATTTTAAACCACTAACATTGCTTTTTAGAAATCTCCTGGAATGGATGGTTTAATTTCAGAAATTTACAAATTATTTCCCAAAAATATAATCACTTTGCTACATAAGACATTAACTGAAATTCAGACCCATGCAATTATTCCCCCTTCATGGAAATACTCTTTAATTATACCCATCTTAAAGGAAAACAATGATGCTAGCCTTTGCAGTTCATATAGGCCAATTTCACTACTAAATAATGATTATAAAATTATTATGTCCATCCTGGTAAATAGAATAAAAAATCAATTATATGAAATCATTAACGATGACCAGACTGGATTTATTCAAAATAGACATACACATGATAACATTAAAAGAATGCTGACTTTAATAGATTATCTAAATAAAGAAAATATAGAAGCCTTGATAATAGGACTTGATATTGAAAAAGCATTTGATTCCTTAAATTGGGACTATCTAATTAAAATTCTTGAAGCTTATACATTCCCTCTTCCCTTGATTACATTTATTAAAAAAGTATACAAAAATAATTTAGCCTATGTCAAATTAGGACCCTTTACTTCAGAACCTATACAAATTATGAAAGGTGCTAAACAGTGATGCCCAATGTCACCCATTTTATTTGCACTGGCTATCAAACTATTGGCTATACTAATACAAAACAATCCAAAAATAAAAGGATTAAATATATTCGACCAATATAACTCTAAGGTCATGCTCTTTGCTGATGATGTACTTCTCACTCTATTGAACTCAAAAGAAGTCGTAGATGAACTAGTTATTCTCTTAGAGAAATTTTATAAGATTTCAGGTCTTTGCTGTAATAATCAAAAGTCTAAATATCTATTATTAAATAAAAAAGGACATACAAGAAGATAAGAATAGTATCATAGGAATGCAAGCTACAATAATAAAATACCTAGGGATAGATTTATATGACAATATACAAGATATAATACAAAATAATTACAAAAGGATTGTTGATATAAGATATTCTCTAGTGAATAAATATAATAATCTGTTTCTAGTCTTTGAAGATAGACTTCAATTGATTAAAATGGTTCTTCTCCCTAAAATTTTATATATAGTACAAGCTATTTTGTTAATCCCAGAGAGATCCTATCTTAAGAAAATAACATCAACACTACTAACATGCTTATGGCACCCTAAGAGAAACAGAATTGCTTATGCGCATCATATAAGACAATGGGATCAGGGAGGAATAAATTTCCCAGACATTGAATCGTATATAAATGCTACATTACTCAAAACTGGGATTGAATGGATTAACCCTAGTTACACATCCAACTAGAAAAAATTACATACGATTCTATTAAATGAAAATAAACTTACTAAAAATACTACTATTATAGATACGAATAATATACTATGGTATTCATTGTGTATAAATCTACAATATAATATATCTAAACCAACAAAGACATTTGTAATAAATCATTTATACGATCATTTTAGAAAGTTTATAAATATGAACATGGAATTACAGATCTGGTTTCCAACATTAATCCCCTTCAGCATTACAAAAAATGTTCCAGATAGAATACATAAATAAGTATTTATTCGCTGGGAACAGAAAAAACTAATTTGTTGGCTCCACTGTACAAAAAATCAAAACATTCTGGATATACAATATATGATGTCAACTTATGAATTAATCTCTAATGAATGGTTAATGCTTCAGAATATACTGACATTCTCCAAGGATCTATGTAGAGTATTAAATAATTTGTCATTCTCATCTACACCTACGTTTATAAGTAGATTGTTTGAAATTATTTATAATAATGAAAATATGAAGAATGGAACTTCTTACTTATACAACTTAATAACAAACTACAAAACAGCACCCAAAAACAACATATTGGTAATTTATTACTAGAGGATATTCAATTCAATTAACCCCAGAAAATAAGTCAAATATACTACTTTCAGTAAAATTAACCTCCAGTTCTCAGTATTGGAGAATATTTACCTGGAAATTCCTACATAGATCCTTCTTAACCCCTGATAAAATTTTTAAAAAATCAATACTTCTTGTAATGGAGTATGCTGGAGATGTCAACAG